>NC_048272.1:35446044-35526044 GCF_009762535.1 Notolabrus celidotus | reverse complement strand
AATAAACCATCAGCTTTTTGAAAGCATGTCCAAAGATTTGATATCCGGCTTCTGTCCTGAGCATCCACTCAGGTCTCTGGTCCAGTCTGAAGCCGAGCCAAGAGTAAGCCTCTGTGGCGGCTCTAAAGGAGTCAGGCCGTGACTAACATGAACCAGCATCATCATCATCACTGAGCTGCCAGCCAGGAAATCAATACAGCTGGAGAAGACGGTGGAGCAACACGCCTTTCTGTTTTGTTTGGTCCCAGGAGAACCTCCACAAAACTCATCATAAACTTAGGACAGGCTTTAAAAGAAGGTGTCGAGACTTAAAACACGAGATGTCACTCAGATTGTATATGTACAAATGTAATAAAGTCAGGTATTCCAATACACCGTCCTTCTCGATTTGTGCTTCTACAGGAAAGTAGAATCCACATTAGACAGAGACTCTTCTCATGAGGTTATTAGGGGAATTATTGTATGCTCAACACAACCCACATTTTTTATGTTGGTAATGTTCTTGATGCTCTATTTCAGGGGTTCCCAAACTTTTGAGCCCGGGACCCCCAAAATATTGATGCTAATGACTCGCGACCCCCACTGTCCCTCAAAGTGATTTAATGTGGCTTCATTTAGCCGGTCTGCAGAAAATTAGCCTACCTATATGAACATGCGTCTGTGTTTCCTGTGCTGTTATGAATTAACCTACTGCTACTGATGCTTTTGATTATTAACTGTTCACTAACCCTAAACTTAGGAGTCATCTGGCAACAAAGAAAGGCAGAAAACTCCTTACATTTTCTATTTTCAAGGTTTTATTTCAAGTTAAGCTACTATTTTTATTGATCTTTTTTGCAAGAATGGATAAAATGTACTAATTTTAGATAACTTAAAAAAAAAAAAACATTCTGGAAGACATCTCACAACCCCCCATTCGTGTCTCGAGACCCCCCACTGGGTCCCGACCCACCCTTTGGGAACCCCTGCTCGATTTGGTCCTCTTTTAATTGCTTTGTGTATGAATGGGGCTTTAAAAAAATAAACCTATTTTTCCCTGCCTCGTCTTTCAGCTCCAAGAGGTTAATCAGTTTTCTGTTCAATGACTAGGATTCTCAAATGGTCACCAACTATCCACGTTTCATCAAAGCTTCATAGTGCATCCCAGTGATCTCAGGTTTTTAGATGCCTTTAAAGTATAAACATGAAGAATATGTCCACAACAGAGCACGGTCAAACCCTGCAAACAGTGTTAAAAAATATAAATATACAGTATTAATGTTTGTTTTGTGTATTTTTCTGTGTCAGTTTGTAGTCTCTTAGTGACTCTAGATGATTTGATATTTAATTGCCATGATCTAACATTGTGCCATTTAAAGCTGAGTTAAAATTCAATAACGAAAATGCTCTTAAGTAAGAGAGTGAGAGGATAGATTTAAACATCCTGCAGGACATTCACAATATACAATCCATGGCAGCATCAGCAGCCAAGTTGGGAACGAGCCCTCCTGATCCACGGCCCATTACAGCTGCATGCTGGAACCGTGCTGCCCAGGCCTGTGTTACTGTAGTGTTAGTGTGACCCACGTCCCTCTCTCTGTGGGCAGAGCAGAAGCATTCCAGCAGCTGTCACGCTCCCATCCTAAAGTAAACCCTGCTGGCGTAATCGTCCGAGGGAAGCAGCCAGGGAGTTGCTGAAACACTGGAATCACGCACTGATTTAACAGTGCCCGCATTGAAGGAGGCTCAGTGAGCGAAGCGGCCCAGAGCAGATCTGCAACACCTGCAACACCTGCCCTGTTTCATGCAGTTTTCACGTCATGAGGGAGTGACAGCAGATATGAGATTTCTGCTTCAAAAAGCTGTTCACATCAGATTCCAGCCAAGGAATTACTTTAAACAAGTTGGCTTTGGCAGTGGGCCCACGACCCTTTGCTTTCACACATTTTGACATAACTGGCACAATCAAAGTGTATATGGAGAGGAATATCTTCAGCTCAGAGGTTTAATGATAACTAATTTTAAAGGATATGCTGAAGACCAGCTTTATGGATACTGATTTGATTGAGAAGCTCACAGGAATGGATGAATAAAACTACAAACATTTACATGCTGCAGATGGAAACCACAATAAATGTTTTTAGAGTAGAGGACAAAGTGTCCATGGTCTCCAAAAAGAATGATCAATGTTTGTTTCACAGACCACGTCTGTCGCTCAATCCATCTTAAGTGAGCTCAGACACAGAGGAGTCGCTGGTACTTCTGGATCATGTTGTTTCCTCTTTGCATGGTACAGTGTTTAACCTGCATTAGGGGTCTTGAGATTAACTGTACACACATGGTTTTTAGATGTGATTTTGAGCCCTTGCGGTGATTTCCAACGCAATCATGTCCGTTTTTAATGCAGTCCGGACTGAGGGTCCAAAGATCACAGCCATCCAGTGCCAGTATTCAGCCTAGTCCCTTTTGTACAGACATTTCTGCAGATGATGAAATATCCACATTCTTTGCAATTTTACTCTGAGCCCCATTATTCTGCAACTGTTGAAATATTTTCTCGCGCAGTCTCTCACAGGGTGGTGAACCTCCTCTCATCTTTACTTCTGAGAGATTCAGCCTCTCTGGAGTGTCCTTTTAATACCAAATCAGGTGACTAACCTGTTGTTCATTATCAATCAATCAATCAATCTTTATTTGTATAGCGCCAAATCACAACAAACGTTGTCTCAAGACGCTTTTACAAACATAGGAGGTCTAGACCGTACTCTATGTCAATATATATCTAATCTATCAGAATATATATCTAAAAAAGAAATGTTCATCAGAGACGACAGCTTGGCCATAATCCTCCTGTCAGCCACCACCTCCACAGGGTCCAGGACTGAGCTGGCCTTCTTCACCAGTGTGTTCAGTCTTGCTCTCCTGTATCCTGTCCGCCCACAGCAGGTTTAATCCTTCCAATGTGGCGTTCGTGTCCGGTGTTAGCTCTGTTAGCATGATGCTACTCTGCCAGTATTCCCTCTGGTGCTGGGTTAGCTCGTGCACCTTATCGTAGATAGATCTTACATTCCCCATAACGGTGGGTGGAAGGACAGGTCGATGTCGTCTTTTCTTAGCTTGCACCTCAATACCAGCACGTCGTCCTTGCCTCCTTCTCCTCAGCTCGCAGGGAACATCGGGCCTAGTATCCCGTCAATGTTTAACATCATTAGTTGGCAGACATTCCACAAGGTGGTTTTGTATTACACAACTTTCCAGTGTTTTGTTTTCCCCATCTCAACATATTTGAAATGTGTTGATAGCACCAAATTTAAAATAAGCATTTATTTTCATAAAACAATACAAGTATTCAGTTTCAACATATGCTATGTTGTCCTTGCACTATTTTTGACTGAATAAAGGGTTTAAAGATTTCAAAACATCCAATTGTGTTTTCATTAACATGTTTTGGAATAGAAGACACCAAAGAGGGAATTGAACATAATCTGTGTCTTGTTAAAGCAATGCATAACCAGCACATGCATGTGGATATTACTCTGCAGGTAGAACCAAAGGCTAGTGGTGCTAGCTCTGCTAAGGTTAGCCAGTTTTAGCTGCAGCAAATACATTGTGTTCAATTTTGACTGTTTTCTGAGTGTTTCCTTACCTTTAGACTAGTGGATTAGTAAGAACTTAAATTCAGTTTCAATGCCTTGGAAATGTGCATGTTCAGAACAATCCCTAAAAACTTTGTCACTTGGGTAAGAAAGTATATTGTTATTAATTAGACCGGGGAGAATACTTCAGAAAAATTAACACTTCAAGTTTACCCTCCTATTTTCCTACTTGTGGTTGAAAGATCTTGAAAAGCCAAAGTAAGTGAGTGACTGGGTTAGGAAGTGTTGTTATTTAGGTTTATTTGAATAAAGAACATTTCAAAGACACAGTTTGCAGATATGTCTGAAGATTAAGAGTTACCAAGAAGCAGCAGGAACATTGAAACCCAAATAGATTAAGGAAACACTGTCAAACTTGAAGCATTTGTAAAAACTGTGTCAGTGTAAAGTCAGAAAAGGCGAATGGTGCATTTGCATGCGTTATTTACAACAGCAAGATTGCTATGTTCTCCTCCTTACATACATTCGTGTCTAAATCTCTCTTTCTCTCTCTCTCTCTCTCTCTCTCTCTCTCTCTCTCTCTCTGTCTCTCTCTCTAACACACACACACACACACACACACACACACACACACACACACACACACACACACACAGAGGAGGGCCTGTAAGCGTCTTCCTCAATTAGGTGTGTTTAACTTTAACAGTGCACCGGCGTCGGCTAAGCCACGGCTCCCTCGAGACCAAGCCGCCAATCTCACTGAGTCAACACATGCATACATACAGTGCCCTGACTGCCCCACCGAGTGAGTCACACACACTCACACACACACACACACACACACACACACGCACACACGCACACACGCACACACACACACACACACAAACACACGCACACACACACAGTCTCACACACTATTTGCTGACAACTGTAATAGGTCTATGAAGCAGTTTGCTTCTTGGACACAGACAGAGCCCCCTCTGGAGGCCTCTCTGCACACATACACACAATGCTGAGACAAGTCATCGGCCTCACCTGACTGAGATGGGCTTGTATACTGAATTAGTGTGACTGTGTGTGTGTGTGTGTGTGTGTGTGTGTGTGTGTGTGTGTGTGTGTGTGTGTGTGTGTGTGTGTGTGTGTGTGTGTGTGTGTGTGTGTGTGTGTGTACAGGTGGTACACACTGCACTTATTCATGCAGAGACACCTGGTTGATTTGGAGAGCATGTTTCGTGTGCGTGTGTGTGTTTTGACAGCTGTGTCTAACCAGGCAGCACGGTGTCCTCAGACGTCCCACAGAAACTTTAACCCTTTAACCTGGCACCCCACACCAACAACTGCTCAGTGCAGCTCAATTCAACAGCAGGACTCATTCTCAAAACCAGTATCAGGTTTACAATGACAAACGAACGTCTGGATTCAAGAAAAGTGCTTTATTTAACGGCTGTGATTGGTCCACACTTTGTATCAATGGTCTGTTATTATTATTCAATAGCACAGTGTTGTTTTGTAGAATGAACTGTTAGTTGAGATGTGTCTGTGATCACAGACTCTGAAGGACTAACTGTGATCACAGCAAAGCCCAGAGAGAAGTCGAGTTAATTAAATGTGTGTTTGTTGACGGTGGGAAAACCAAGTACAGAGACAAAAACAACAGAGAGAAGGCAGGAGAGGTTAAAGAGACAAAAACTGTAAGCCACAGAGAAAAGATGGAGCATGAAGTAAACATTTAAGGGACTCAGTATGGGAGAGGGTGATGTTCAAGGACTGATAAAAGGAGGATAAAATTATCAGTGGAATGATCAGTTTAATGTGAGTAATAACAGATTAACTTATTCTAAGAGGGCTACAGAGTTAACGTAATAACTGACACAGCTCAAACTTTGAGTGTAATAGAATACAATCATTTTTAAATCCAAAAACTATTTCTAAATAAGTATACGCAGTACATTGTTATTGGCGGGATCATTCATAGTGAGAGAGTAGAAATAGCAGATGTGACCGCATTGTTTCATATCAAGGTCGATTCTGCTTATCAATCCAATTCCTTATCAATTCTCCTAACGATTCCTGAGTATTTTTTTGAGGGGAAAAAAAGTAGTTCTACACAGTCTTCTGCACCAAAAAGGAACCATTTCATTTTTTCCAAAATTATGTCTGCACAAGACTGAACATGATCATATTCCTCTCGAGCCTGGATGAGAAGACTTTAAATTTGGAGAGGAAAAACACTTTTTCTCCCGGGGTCATCGTGGAGGTATTTTACCCGCTCTCATTTTCGGCCACGTGAGTCCGGACGTGGCCCCTGGAACCTGGAGGAAAATACTTTGAATTTCCTCGTAGTTGAGTTCTGCATTGCAGAGTGTGTGATGCAATGCGACGTAATGCGACGTAATGCAATGTAATGTGACGTGACGCGACTTGAAGTCCGGTTCTAAGTCAGATCCTATTTACGATTCCCAACCCTAGTTCTAATCCATTTTATTATCCGGCTCTCTTATTGATCTTCCGGTTGTGTAAGAAGCTTGATTCTGATTGGTCAAAACCCCTTAACAACCCCTTGACGGCGGTTGTTAACATTCACTTACATGAGCAAGACCAGAGGCAAACTGATCACACGTCATGTCAAATCAATCTGCGGAAAAGAGTTCAGGTACATTTAGCTTCAGCTTGTTGACACCATAGACCGTAAGGTGAGATAAAACCGTTAGCTTCCGCTAACTTACTTGTCATATTGTTAGTGTCTTCATGTTTACAGTTACAGGACAGGTGTCTCAAGTCTCTCAAAAAATTACATTGCAGACTATGAGAAAATAGCCCTGAGTGATGCTTTCACTCTCACAGGATATGTTATTGAGTATTCTGCAGACAGTTAGTTTTAAAACATGACTAGCTCATATTCAACCTACAGAGGCTGACTGACTTAGGAATGCATTTTATTATATCTTGAGAAAAGCATTAAATATTTTATCTAAACTGCCTTTGTAGCATATTTCAAGTAGGCTACTCTGTACATCTTGAGCAGGTTAGCTCCTTTTACAGTATAAAACCTCTGCTGTCAGTATACAGCTCCGGAAAAATAAAGAGACCACTGCAAAGGCATGAATGGTTTTTTTTCGTTCTATCATTATTATATTAGTATCTAAGTAAAACATTTTTTTTTTATTGGATAAACCATTTCTCCAACTTTCAAATATTAATATATAACTCATTAAAGGCAATGTGAAAAGTTTCCATGTTGTGTTGATTCTGTTGACTCCTTTGGATGAATCAAACACATTTTAATATTCAACTTTAAATCAATAAAATTGTTTCAACATAGGTAGAGGTGATGCATTTAAGAAAGAAAATGTAGTGGTCTGTAATTTGCGTATAACAAGCATGTTGTGTAAAGTGCTGAGAATTAGAGGAGGATTTTAAATTTGCCTTCAAGAGCAGTCCACTAAAGTGTATTTACTAGTTAATAGAAACCTTTATGGTACCAACATGTAGAGATTTTTTTTATAGATGCATAGAAAATAAAGTAAATAAATGTAGAAATAAATTAAAGGATTAAGGACTAAGCCTACTGAATGCCCTGGGTGACAGCTACTTTTGTAACGGGTCCATGAACGACACACACAAGTGTGTATTATTGTCAGTTCATGTGTTACACCATTTATATAGATATTTATATTGATGTCAAGTTTAAATGTTTCTAAGTGCTTAACTCACATAAATGTGACATTATTGTACTTTTTCAAGATTTCATAAGGCTTCAACATTTTCCCAAAGAAAAGAGAGACTATTGGTAAAACTCCAGGCTGATCCTGTAACATGTTGACCACAGGGCCACAGTGTGCCTGGAGTCTGTTGAGAAACACTCTGCGTGTGTGTGTGTGTGTATGTGTTTGTTTGTGTGTGTGTGTGTGTGTGTGTGTGTGTGTGTGTGTGTGTGTATGTGTGTGTGTGTGTGTGTGTGTGTGTGTGTGTGTGTGTGTGTGTGTGTGTGTGTGTGTGTGTGTGTGTGTGTGTGTGTGTGTGTGTGTGTGAGACACCACTGAGTTTTCACTGATATACAGCAGTCATTATAGCTGCTGGAGGACACAGCCTGGTCTGGTCTGGTCTGGTCTGGTCTGTCTGTCTGTCTGTCTGCCAGTCTGTCTGTCTGTCTGTCTGCCTGTCAGTCAGTCTGTCTGTCTGTCTGTCTGTCTGTCTGTCTGTCTGTCTGTCTGTCTGTCTGTCTGTATGTATGTATGTATGTATGTATGTGTTGTACTGCACGCATGTCTGCATGTGCATCTTTTTTTAAGGTGTGTGTTTGTGTGTTTGTGTGTTTGTCTGTGTGTGTAAGACACCACTGGGTTTTCACTGATATCCAACAGTCATTATAGCTGCTGGAGGACACAGCCTGGTCTGGTCTGTCTGTCTGTCTGTCAGTCTGCCAGTCTGTCTGTCTGCCTATCAGTCTGTCTGTCTGTGTGTCTGTCTGTATGTGTTGTACTGCACGCATGTCTGCATGTGCATCTTTTTTTTTAGGTGTGTGTGTGTGTGTGTGTGTGTGTGTGTGTGTGTGTGTGTGTGTGTGTGTATGTGTGTGTGTGTGTGTGTGTGTGTGGGTGTGTGTGTGTGTGTGTGTGTGTGTGTGTGTGTGAGTGTGCGTGTGTGTGTGTGTGTGATCCTAAGAATGCACAGATTGTTTATCACATTCCTGCTGTGCGTAGGAAAACAGACAGGGAAACCTAAACCTAACAGGGCTGCACACTCGCTGCTCTCCACAGCCCGTCCACAGACTGTCCCAGACAGCAAATTGGGAGGGTTGGGGTCCAAATTACACTCGGTGAGAGGAGAGAACGCTGCATTTGTTTCCTGCTCTGTGTGTTCAGTGTGTGCACAGCGACAGCAGTGTGTTGTGGAGTGTAATAGCTGTGTTTTCCTCTGGCTTGCCCCTCTGTGGGTGAGAGCAGCCTCGCTGTGACAGGCTCTTTAAGGAGTATTATCAATTCTATCTAAACTAAATGGGTGTCAGTCTCCTGGTAAATATTAACACAGCCCACTCTCTCTCTCTCTCTCTCTCTCTCTCTCTCTCTCTCTCTCTCTCTCTCTCTCTCTCTCTCTCTCTCTCTCTCTCTCTCTCTCTCTCTCTCTCTCTCTCTCTCTCTATGTGTTTGTGTGTGTGTGTGTAATTCATGACCCTTTCCATCTTGGGAAGAGGTATGGAGTATTGGATAAAAATAACACAAATCAATGCAGTAAGTAGAAGTCAAGCTTTCTGGTAATTCACTCATGTAAACAAGGATCTGGCAAAGAGAGATCTAGTTAAAATCCTACAAAAACAAACAACCCCATTTTCACCAATTGCACTCTAATTTGAAAACCTAAACCTGACGTAAGGTCAACAACTTAGCCCCCACAGTCATGACCCTGAACAGAGGCAAAACAACTCTGAGAGAAAAATGATGCCTATCCACAGAAGCAGCCTCCGGTGATGGTAAAGTGAAGCCAAAGTAGAAGAGCCGAAAGCTGCAGCTTCTGGATTGTCCACTTGAGGCTGGCCCCAAAAAACAGGGAACCCCATTACAGTCTATGTTAAAATATAAATTAATTACTTATTAGTAAAAAAAACTGTATGGGGCATGTTTTTTGTTTTTTTAACTCAGCAGTTTGTATTACATTAAGGCTTACCCAGGACTTCCATCAGATCCATGTCCAGTCCGGCTCCGTGCTCTCTTGGAGCAGGACCACCGGACAGCTGGAGTCATGTGACCAAGGTTTTTCTGCGGTAGTTACTGAATCAATGATTCTCCTCCTCCTCTCCTCATCCATGTTGTCTTTATGGTCCTCTGAAAACCTCTGACCTGTTGACTCCAGGCCTGGCTCCGCTCATCATGACGGTTTGTTGTTGTAGTTAAGTGAAATACGATCTGGTGATAACACAGAGTGTTTTAATCTGAAAATGAACCGGATGTTTTCATTTTGTTTTGGTGCCTGACTTCCTGTCCCGCTCCATCTGGTCTGTTTATGCATTGTGCTCCGGCATCCGGCAAAAATTGAAGTGTTGCATATCTGATCCGGAGGGCTCCCACCTGTCAGATAAGAGACGCAAACCAGAATGCAACGGAGCGGATCCAGTGGAAGTTAACACATTGACTAGAATAGAAACCTATCAGATCCAGATACCTTGACAGATCGGAGATGGACCGGACACGGATCTGGTGGAATTTGGCTGTAAGATTTATGGACAGTAATATATGATTAGGGGCGTGGAGGATTTGACTGACAGGTGGTTGTGAAGCAGGTGTTTGCCAGGTGACAAAGCTCAGGCCTCAACTATACATTATTGATGTTTCTAAATTAGCTAAAAGTCTGATGGAGGCAACATTTCCAGTAATTCAACCGCCGTTGAAGCCCCAATGCTGTGATGTGACCCTTTTTGCTAAGGTCCACGTCGAATTAGATGATTTCGGTGTGAATATGAAGTGCCTTTACATGTATAGCAGTTTGGATTCTGGCATGATCTGATTCTGCTTGTCCGTGTTCGGTTTACAAAGTATTGATTGACCGCTTTCTGAGGACACTATGTCACCACAACTCTGAAGTTAACAGGTCAGTACTGCCAACCATGAACCTTAACTGAGCGTTATGTTTAAAGGTAACAATGTCAGTGTGTGTGGTTACAAAACAAATCAAAAATGTATGTTCTGAAACAATGGTTTACTGAACTATGTGCTCTAATAGCAATGATTTCTTCTGGGGTGATCTTGAAGAAATAAAGCTGGTCAATATGAGTCCTGATTGAATTATTCCCTGTATTCTGGAGTTCACCAATCCAACAGTCATCTGCACACTAGCTAGCGTGTTTACACAAATATTTACTCAGACATTAAAGATTGACTTATAGCACTCCTCTGCATTAAGGAAAACCATAACCATAAGTTTTTGTTTTGTAACTTTTTGAGGTACAGAGTGCATTTACACTGTCAAGTCCAGGGTCCTTCAAGAAGAACTACATAAAAAGGACTGAAGGGGTGGGACTTGAACTGTAGAAAGAGTCTGCTTGGTTCACGTTTTTGCATGAAGCCGACCAGCATGTGGTTTGACCATCTGTACTGTGTGAAGACGTCATGATTTGGCACATGGTTACAACGTGAGTAAGCTGTCAGTGAATACAAACTGATTGAATTATTGTTTTAGCAAGTTTAGTATTTAAAATCTGGAGAGTGCATGGGTTGAAATAAGAAAAGGCCTCAACCTGTTATTTGCTAAAACACAGTTATGCAGCTGTGACAATTTTTTATCCACAAAAACTGACATGGATGTAAACTCTGTGGGTCTATGTATACAGAGTTGTGGCTTTTTTACGCACAAGCAGACTATTTTGACTCATCTTCACAAAACCCTTAACCTCCACAGAGAGGAAAAGGACAAAACATCTTTGGTGAGTGACTTCTGTCTGCCTTCATGTATCTTCTGTTTGTTTGCTCGGCCAGAGTCAGTGTTTGCTCGACTCTACATGGATTACAGTGAACAGTGAACCACTTATGTCTACTTTCTTGCAGACCGACCACTGCTTTGTGATGAAAGAAGCTGGGGAGCAACATTTTTCCCAGGAATGACAACTCAGCCCCCAGTTCATAAGACCTAAGGATACTGAAAATGTCATGGTTTCCATAGGGGGCCGAATCAACAATTGTTTTTGTTTTTTGTTCATTAAAGTGACTGAACAGAAAAATCTTTAAGTTAATCTTTGAGATTAATGCTTGAAATATGTTACTGAAAGAGTATTCTTATTGTGGCTGAAATATGAATTCCTGTTTATGTTTATGTTCACCACACATTCAGTTTGGTTGGAGGCGTTTATGATGGGGGGGTCTAGTTCGGTAGAAGTAAACAGAGTGGTGTGTTCGGCTGATCGCTGGCGTTTAGAGGCTCTACTAAGTGGTGACTGGTCTCTGCCAAAACAAACAAACCTCTCAGTGTGTGTGTGTATGTGTGTGTGTGTGTGTGTGTGTGTGTGTGTGTGTGTGTGTGTGTGTGTGTGTGTGTGCGAGAGAGAGAGAGAGATGCATGTGATTCCACACACGCTCACATGTGAGTGTATTGCTTCTAAGTGCCACTGTGTGTCAGCCAAAACAAACAGGCTTAATGAGAAGCAGCTCCTGGGACAGAAAGCGAGAAAGTGAGAGAGGGAGAGAGAGAGGGGGCAACAGAGGGTGAGAGACAGAGAAAGAGACAGAGAGAGAGAGGAGGCCTGGCCAGGCCAAACACACTGACCCCACTGTGTCTCTCAGATGGACTTAAAGGATACACTGTTCCCCTCTGTCCTCCTATAGCTCCACTATCACCTTCACCTGCCTCACCCCTCTCACCCCTCAACACTCCTTCCTGTCCCTGATTCTCACCCCTCCATTCACCACTGAAGTGTGAGGGTGAAGAGGGTGAGAGGGGAGGAAGGGGGGGGTGTAAGAAGTGAGTGATGGCAATTAGAAGTACATTTGTAACTGCGTGTGGGAAACACAGGGCAGTTATGTTGCAGCTTGTTCATCCGACGCGTTGGCTCAGTGAGAGAAACGCACAGAACGTGCCGGAATAAGAGATTTACATGAATACTGTACTTCTGTGCTGAGCTAAATGAGCCAGAAATCCACACAAACTTACACCCAACCACTGATGTGTTATGACTGCTCACAGTACCTGCTACCAAGTCAATAAACCGGAATGATTCTCAGAGGTCTACTTCTCTCAAACACAAAGTGATCAGTTATCAAAGTGATGTAAACACTGAACAAACAGCTTCATGTGTTTCTCCACCTCTCTTAAGCAGATACACGCAGGTGTGTCAAACAAGTCTTCTCCATGCAGAATCATTATCTTTACCTACTTTATTTTATTCATGTTATTCATAGTTCAGTCAGACAACTCACGTTTGAATTGTTTATTGTAGCAGCAAATACATATTACATGTTTGGCGCCCAGGCTCGGGCCTCATCACTCCCTGCAGATACGTTTACATGGAGACATTGAGGAGTGATGAGCTAAACATACTGAACACACCCGGGAGCCTGCAGGTGGATGCTGGGGTGGCGGTGGGGATGAAAGAATATGCAGTAATAGGAATCCAGGGCAGCAGAGGCGTTGACAGGCTGAGGGAGAGATGGGAGATTTCCCCGGTTTAAATAGACTGCCCAATTGAGAGGCAGAGGGCAGTCTCATCCAGGACGGAGACGAGTCTGCTTACAGACAGGAGGTGAAACAGCTGGCTCTCTGGTGTAGTCAGAACCATCTGGAGCTGAACCCTCTCAAGACGGTAGAGATGACAGAGGACTTCAGGAGAAGCCCCCCTCCACTCCCCCCCCCCTCACCATCCTGAACAGCACTGTGTCTACTGTGGACTCTTTCAGGTTCCTGGGATCCACAATCTCCAGGGACCTGAGGTGGACCTCCCACATAGACACAATCAGAAAAAAGGCCCAGCAGAGGATGCACTTCCTGCGTCAGCTCAGGAAATTCAACCTGCCCCAGGAGCTGCTGATCATGTTTTACACCTCCATCATCCAGTCTGTTCTGTGCACCTCCATCACTGTCTGGTTTGGCTCTGCAACCAAACTAGACAAACACAGACTGCAACGGACTATAAGGACTGCTTGAAAAATCATCAGTGTCGACCTGCCCCCATCCAGGACCTGTACCAGTCCCGGGCCAGGAAACGGGCAGGTAGCATCACCGCTGACCCCTCACACCCTGGACACAAATTCTTCAAACTCCTCCCCTCCGGCAGGCGCTACAGATCACTTTGCGCCAAAACAACTTGCCAAAAGAACAGTTTCTTCTCCCAGGCTGTCACTCTGATGAACACTAAACCATAACAGTGTCATACCTGTTGGATCAATACTCTCTGTAAATAAACATGTAAATATACAATGCAACAATTTTCCAATCAGAATTCCATATTTCTATGTATATTACTATTTAACTATTTAACTACTATTTTTTAATGTAAAAACTACCTCTGCTACTCACCACTGCATTATTATCATATTATTTTTTAGTCTGTACATATTAGTCATGCCTATATTGTCGTTTTTTTGTATTTATAGCTGATGTTTTGTTATTATATTTTTATTTTTATTTGTATGTCTTATTCTTATCCAGAGCACAGTTTACCTATTTAAATTCCTTGTGTGTTCAAGCATACCTGGCCAATAAAGCTGATTCCGATTCTGATTCTGATTCTGTGATTGGATGATGGTTATGAGAGTGGGACATGTGACATGTGTATAGCAGTGCAGCTCGAGTTGTCTGCCTGACTAGCTCCCAGGTGTCGCTCCATCTATTTTTGTATGACAATTTACACAATGAGGTTCTCAGTTACTCTTCCTCTGTGCCGTGCTGCCTTACAAAAAGATAACACGGGAGTTGGATCTGAACTCAGATGAAGGATGAAGAGGGGTGCTGGCAGCTATTAGCTGTCTGATGTACATCAGCTAACTCAGTCACTGTAAGTGTATAATAAAGTGCAACAGTCTTTTTAGTGAGTAAGAATGAAGTGTTAGTACTTTTCTACAAATTAGCAGACATCTGTGCCTGTGTGCACTGTAGTACCATGAGTTGATGTTTAGTTTAGATTTTCTTGTGTTTCATGCCTTGGTTCCCCTTGTTTGTACCTTCTGTTCTTATATTATTAAAATCTTATTTTTTTCTGCACATGGGTCCCTCCTCTATTTTTCCCATTGTGTCACATGGCTTGTAGTCTACTACTATTTTTCTTTAGTGCACACTACAAGATAACCTGGCCGGTCAGGGGAAGTTCAAAGACAGCAAAGCCTCAATTTTTTGATGGCACTCAAGATCACTTTGCTAGATTTTCCTGTGGTGTGAGTTTTGTTAAGAGTAATTTTACTTCCCCAGTGTGCTCAGAAGAAGATCATGGCTGCATCGAGTTGAAATTGATAAATATAAAGCATGTTTAATATTTATCATCAGATATCCTGTTGTGTGAGAGGAACATTGAGGACAGTTAGAGCACACACTCTGTGGATTGTCATATTCGGTCTCAGCAGATGTGTGTCTGACATGAGTCTGGTCCTGCTGGAGGTTTCTGCCTGTTAAAGGAAGTTTGTCCTTGGCACTGTAACTTGCTAAATGCTGCAAAGTGCTCTGCTCATGGTGGATTAAGATGAGATCAGACTGAGTCCTGTCTGTAAGATGGGACTGGATCTTATCCTGTCTTGATGTTGGGTCTTTGTTAATAGAACATAGAGTACGGTCTAGACCTGCTCTGTTTGGCGAGAGTCTTCAGATAACATTTGGCGCTTTTATGATTGATTGATTGATGATTGAATATGGTCACATCTGGCTCCAGAAGACAAACATGGCAGCAGACAAACTCAAGGCTTTAAAAGTGCAAACCAGTGAGTGATGGTACAGGGGCTACATCCTTTATTTATGCAGTTGATTCACCAGCAAAGTCTGAGGCTTGACTTGTTCCGGATCTCTTGAACCAGGCCTTCAGAACTTCACACATGAATTAGACCTCAAAACAACTCTGCATGTTGCTTTCTAAAAAAAACTTTGCCTGACTTTAGTTGGTATGTCCAGTGTCCTCACTACACCTCACAGTTTGTACTGTTTGGGCGCCCGTGAGCAAGGCACTCTCCTCTCTGGACCCTGTAAGAGGCAGCAATCTGTGAATAAATGCGAAGCAGAGTGGTTTAAAGCAGGCGTAAAATCTGAAAATCTTTCTGGGCTTTAAAAAACAAACAAACCTCAAATGCAAGCTGACAGGGTTCAGAGCGTGTGTGTGTGTGTGCGTGTGTGGGTCAATGTGTAGCATGTGTGTCAGTGTGTGAGTGTACTGCATCCCTCACACTGACCCCTGCTTGTCAGGTCATATCCTGTCCATCCCTCTCTTTTTTGATGGTTGCTGCTTGCTGTTTGCTTTGGCAGCTGCAGGTCTAATGAGGTTCAGGTGAGAAGAGTGTGTTTGCATGTTCATGTCAGAGAGTGTGTGCATTCCTCAAAGCTTTTGTGTGTGCTTGTACAGTGAGTGCATGTTTGTGCATGTGTTTGTGTGTCCAGTTATTTTAGGCACAGTCACCATGGTCATTTATTTTTAGTCCTGAAAGACTTTGTGTGTATGCATGTGTGCATGTCTATGGGGATTTGTACACACCGGGGTTATGTATGTGCGTGCTGTGTGTGCGTGTGTATTCTTTGGCATGGGGCTGTCGAGCAGGGTTTGGAGGTTGTGGTGAGTTTGTGTGTACAGGGTTGCTGGTGTGAAAGAGCAGTCAGAGCTCCTCTTCCCCCTGGAGAGAGAGTTTAATTTAGAAGAACAAGGAACCTAACACACACTCACGCTGCTGCTGTCTGCTCAGCCTGTCTCCACACACCTCATCCCTCCCTCCACAGACCTCTGTGCCACTTTATTAAACACCAAGCATCTCTGTCTGTTTCTCCTCTGTCTCACACTGATTCACTCTATCCATCAGATGGTAAACATTTTAAACAGAAAGACTAAGGGGTTAAGATTGCAGACCAACTCCTTTATTTTTGTGCTTTAGATCAGGGGTTCCCAAACTTTTCCACCCGCGACCCCCAAAAATATAGGTGCCAAAGACTCACGACCCCCACTGTCCCTCAAAGTGATTTAATGTGGCTTCATTTAGCTGGTCTGGAGAAAATTTGCCTACCTACATGAGCATGTGGCTGTGTTTCCTGTGCCGTTATGAATTAACCTACTGATGCTTTTGATAATTAACTGTTCACTTACCCTAAACTTAGCAGTCATATGGCAAAAACAAAGGCAGAAAACTCTTAACATTTGCTATTTTCAAGGTTTTATTTCAAGTTTAGCTACTACCATAAAATAAGAGATTTACACTAAAGTACAAATTTTAGATAACTTTAAAGATAAACATTCTGGAAGACATCTCACGACCCCCCATTTTTGTCCCCAGAGGGTCCCAACCCACACTATGGGAACCCCTGCTTTAGAGAATAAGAAAGCTGACAAGTTTATTTTTTATATGTATTTGGACTTTGGTTTTGTTTGGAACAAGCAGCAACCTGTGGTGTTGAAACATGACGGCAATGTGGAAATGCAAAAATCTGCAGTTCCTTGAGTTTCCACTTGAGGCTGGCTACAAAAGCAAAACAATCCCCATTAGGTCCAGTGTTAAAACGTCCTTTTTAACAGCAAAATTAAACATTTTTATTGTTCAAATAAAATATTTTCTATGCAGCTCATTTATTTATTAAAACACACTTCACATGGAGTGCATTTTTTCAGACACATCCATTTTGATTCTATAAAGGGACTTTTAAAACCTTTTCTGTCATCTAAAAAGGGAGCTGTGACCTATACACGGGGGAGCGGCTGTGGCTGAGTGGTAAAGTCGGTCATCTCTCAGTAGGAAAGGTCTGCGGTTTGATCTAAGGTCCCACAGTCCACATGCTCATAGTGTCCTTTGGCAAGCCACCAAACCCCAAACTGCCCCCAGTGGTTGAGCCATCGGTGTGTGAATGGGATTATTTAATACAGATGGGAGCTTTACATAGCAGCGTCTGCCATCAGTGTTTGAATGTGGATGAATATAAGTGTGATGTTATATTTTACACACAGGGTGGCACTTGACAAATCAGGAACTCACCTTGTAGTGCAAAGCATGCTGGATACTCTGCTGTTCACACGCAGTGGGTTCATCTGTGCCTCATAACTACCAATGCTGCTGGGATTCAGCTCAACTACTGTATTGGTAGCTAGCAGCAGTGTTGTGCAAGCTCACACAAAAAGTGAACTAGTTCAAAGTTTATAGTTCTTTTTTAAAATTTTGAACTAAGCTCATGGTCCAAAAAATGTCATGTTCAGCAGAGCCTCCTATACTTCAGTCTCCAGCCCTTAATTACTGGCATTTACTAAACTACATGAATTACTGTATCCTACTATACAATTATAGACAGGTATTAAGAGTAAAAGACAAGAAAATCTGTTGCTATGAAAACGTACAAACACATCTAACTGTCAGCTGAATATTTGGCTAAAGGATCCAACTTTAACACCTCGATACACGGGGAGCATCCCCTAAAATAAAAGAGCTGAGGGAAAAGAAACACTGAACAAACACTAAAGTGAACAATTCTCTAAAAGCTACACCTCTCTAAAACCAGACCAGCTCGTTGGAGTCTTTCCTGATTCGTTCATAAAACTCCTTCTAATGTTCACAACAGCTGCTTCACAGGTACCGCTCACTACACCTGGATTACTAAACACATAAGCCATGCTGAATGCCTGTCAGATACCGTGAACACAGCTCTCTTTAACTCTCAGTAACTCTCTGTAACTCTGGGATGCTGCCGGAATATGAGCGGTAGTTCTCTGCCTCCAGAGTGAACAACATTCACCTTCATGAGCTGCAAACTGAGCAGTTCAGTTCCCCGTTCACCAAAATATGAACGCATTCATTTTAGCGCGTTCATGCACAACACTGACTAGCAGAATGGTGAAAACACAGGGTACACAAAAGAGCTTCATAGTTACATAGAACCTGCCTGGACTTTGTTGACAACAAAGGAAGTCTTTACACAGGAAGACAATTTAAACCATTTTCCCTCTGTTGGAGTGCAACTTTACAGACCTCACGTTTGCGTGTGCATGATGGCTGCCTTCATTCCCTTAAAAACTGACATGATTAAAATTGCATAATTAGGGGCATGACAGAGTTGACTGCAAGCGGCAACCTCCGGCCCTGAGAAATGAAGCCAGTGCAGAAGTGTTAAAAACTGCAGTTCATGGAGCGTCCACTTGGGGCTGGCTGCAGAAACAATTGTAACCACACACACACCCATTCAAAGAAGACGATCTTTACAGCAGAAATAAACATGTTTACAGCCTGGTTCAAAAAATGAGTGTAGCCTGGATAGCTAATTTCTCGATCGGCACTGTATGGGGGTCAATTTTTTCATAACACGGCGATTTTGAAGATATTTAGATTACTAGTTTCCATTACGAGAGGCACAGCTGACTTGACAGGCGGGAACACTGTAGCTGTTGGCTAGAAGGCTCAAAGCCCGCCTCTTTACCTCGACAGAAGTTAGGTTGACAGGTGACGTCACAGATACTACGTCCATTATTTATACAGTCTATGGTTGACTGACAGGTTGATGCACTGTAGCTGTTAAGTATGACACTGAAAGCCCGCCTCAGCTCCACCTCTCTGCTGATTGAAAAGTTAGGATGAGTCAGCATTTTCAACATGGCACCCGCTATCATTGGGCTTCAAAACTTCTACTCAGGAACCAATGGGTGACGTCACTGAGAGTACGTCCATCTACTACAGTCAATGGGTTTGAATCATTATTAGATGATGAATTTTAAAAGATGGGTGATTATATGTAGTAAGAAGAAGAAGAAATGGGTTTTGGCACTTTACATGCTCAATCTGTACTAAGCAAATCAACATAGTGGAAAAACAAAAGCAGTGGTTTAGTTTGCTTGAGTAGCTGACAGACTTCATCCTTTGTGGTTTTATTTTCTACCTAATGTTTTGCAGTTACTGATACCATCTATAAAATCCATCAACTTTCTTCCTTGAATGGATAAGAAACCCTAAAAAGTTAACCCCACTTTATAAAAGTTAATTATTCGTGAACTTTTTACCCTAAGGTATTCATTAGCACTGTTTATGAAAGAATAAGAGACTACTATATCTGCATAAGTACACACTTCGGTGTTGAAATAATCCAAGTTTCACAGAACCTTAGAGTGAAACAAACATGAAAAGACAGGGCAGGAAAAAGGAGGCGCACAGTATAGGGGTGTTCAACTTGTTTTCATTGTTAACCAAAAACTGTAACGAGAAATGTTACATATCAGTGGGATTTTCTGACCTAATGTAAGCCATATTAGAAAATGATGCAATCTGTTAAAAATATTCTGTGACAGAGATTACAAAACGGTGTCAGATATCACTTGGGCTACCTTTAAACATACCTCTGTTGCATAGTTAGAATAAAACTTGTTACAAAATAGGTTAGAAGTATGTTATTGAAAAATTAAGATTTTAGGACAATTTCACAGGCTAATGTGATCACTCATCATGTTAAGATACAGTGTTACGGTCAGTAGTCACTAATGAGAGAACAGAGATGAAACAACATCACTCCATCCACATGACCATGTGCATCCCTCTTTTCTTCTCTCTCTTGTTTCACATCCATTGCTGGGAGCTAACGTCATCCTGCTTCTCTCTCCGGTGTTCGACTCAGTACTCGATGGTCACTGCCTTCGTCTTCATGTATTCATTGAGAGCTTCTTGTCCTGTTTGAGTGACAGACATAGATACAGACAGTAAGTGCGGATCTTAATTATCACAAACTTAAAATTGGTACTTATCCAGCAATAGAATTAAAAATGTGTTTCCTATATTGTGTATGTAAACCGAAATCAAACACATTGAACATTAGCAACAAGATGGAGGGGAGTAATATCATTTAATGTAGCCCAGTCTGTAACTGAATAACCATATGTTGGTCAGCTATTTTAGCATTTATAAAACGTGGAATTTCTTTGTGCACAGTGCAAAGTAAGAAGGTGTGTTGGGGTTGAGATACACCAGATTAAGGGAGAAATTGAATGTAAGAATTTAATATAATAATAACATTATCATAATATAATAAGATAAGATATTACTTTATTGATCCCTGGGGGAAATTCAGTTTAATAAGTTTAAATAAGTAACATAAAATAAAGATAGATAAATAAAAATAGAATACAAATCTAAGATATATACAAATGTTACAAATGGTGTAAATAGTGGTAATTAAAGGTAGTATAAAAATAATAATAATAAAAAAGATTCAGTAGTGACAGGTTGACATGGTGTGATTATGGTTTGGTTATGACAGATTAAGCAATATAATAAATAAATATTGGTATATAATATGACTGTATTAAGATAAAGATAATAGTAAAATTACTATATAATAGTACCAGGATCAGTTTTAGTCAACAATAATAGTGTAATATGACATAATATAATAATAATAATAATAATAATAATAATAATAATAATAATAATAATAATAATAATAATAATAATAATAATGTCATATGCATTATAATATCAGCAGCAGCCAGAGAGTTGGTGCCTCAGTAGAGCTCAGATGCTTTGTTTGTTTGATACTATTTCTACATTTTGTACAAGTAAGAAAGTTCAAACAGCATTTACAATCACATAAACCTGCGCATGTAGTGAAGTTTGGAGCTGCTTCTTCATCATGGTGTTAGAGAGCTTAAGAGACAAACTGTGTTACCTTTTAACAGCACAGAGGTAGCTGTATTTCGTTTTCCTGTTGTCTACACAAAGAGTGAACGGCTCTGGCTGCATGTTCAGCATTCAGACATCAGAGTGTCCTCAAAGCAGATGTGTGTCTAACATGAGTCTGGTCCTGCTGGAGGTTTCTGCCTGTTAAAGGAATTTGTCCTTGCCACTGTTGCTAAATGCTGCAAAGTGCTCTGCTCATGGTGGATTAAGATGAGATCAGATTGAGTCCTGTCCGTAAGATGGGACTGGATCTTATCCTCTATCCCTCTTTCCAGACCCAACTCAGTCGCCTCGACCGAGTTTAGTCGAGGCAATAGCTGTCTAACATAAGTCTGGTTCTGCTGGAGGTTTCTGCCTGTTAAAGGAAGTTTTTCCTAGCCATTGTAACTAGCTATACACTGTGACGGCAATGCCCAATGGTGGATTAAGGTGGGGTAAGACTGAGCCCTACCCTGTACTGGTGTTGGGTTCATAATTTGACATAGAGTACGGTCTAGACCTTCTCTGTTTGGAAAGAGTCTGAGGATAACATTTGTTATGATTTGGTGCTATATAAATAAAGATTGATTGATTGATTGATAAATATTAAGTGTCTATAAGTTACAATAAATGTACAAATTTATATCAATAACTCAGTGACAGCAGCTGTTGTTCTTACCCAGGTCTTTCCCAAAGCCGGACTGTTTGAAGCCTCCAAAAGGCGAGGCCACATCAGTCTTGTTGTAGGTGTTGACAAAAACTGTGCCGGCATTTAGCTTTTCACTGACGTACAGAGCTTTACTGATGTCCTTTGTGAAAACACCTGACGCCAGGCCATACTCTGTGGCGTTGGCTCTCCTCAGCACATCGTCCACGTCACTATAAGTTAGTGACAGAGCAGGAGAGAAAAAACAAGTCAGTGTTTGTGAAGAAGAGATCTGGGACAGTTTTAGGTATGAGGTAATCTTGAGAAAGCCGTACCCGCTCTTAAACTTGGACAGGATCATGATAGGCCCGAAGGACTCCTCTATAGCGATGAACATGTGGTCTTCAACGTCAGTGAAAATAGTGGGCTCAAAGAAGAAACCTGGAAGCAGACATTTAATGAGTCACACCATATTAAAGATAAACCACAGAGACTTCTTACACCACTGGGCTTCAGTTCAATAACATAGTCTTACCTGCTCGCTGCATCTGCTTGCCACCACAGACCAGAGTGGCCCCCTCTTTGACGCCGGTTTCACAATACTCCACCAGCTTATCCAGATGAGCCTTGTGGTTCTGAGGGCCGTGGTCTGTGGAGCGGTCCAGTGGATCACCGATCTTCATCTTCTTCACCTCCTCCATCTGAGGGAGCAAACGTGAATAAGAAAAACACAGACATGACATGCTGAAGGCTCAGAAAGTCTCAGCGGGTAAGAGGAAGAGTATTTGTGATTTTGAGAAATGCAGCACGTACCACTCTTTTCACATACTGATCATGTATGGTTTCTTCCACAAACAGGCGACCGGCTGCGATGCAGTTCTCACCCTTGTTGAAGAACACTGAACTCATGCCCTGAAACATGCAGACAACACCATGATTCTACATCTGAAACTACTGAAACTTTAAATACATGCTCCTGTACATGAACTCACCATCCGCACAGCTTTGTCCATGTCACAGTCACCGAAAATGATGAGAGGAGATTTCCCTCCCAGCTCCAGAGAAACTTTCTTCACGTTACTGACTGCACAGCTTTAGAGAGAAGAGAAGACATTTACACAAAGATGAGTACGATACAGTAAGATTGGGATTCAGTGTTGTGTGTATGTGTATGTGCATCATTCACCTCTTCATGATGTGTTTACCGATCTCAGTGGAACCAGTGAAGCCCAGCTTTCTGACATCAGGATGGTCAGAGAGACGCTGACCCACCAGAGCACCTACAAGAAAAGGATGAAATTAAAACTCTTCAATAACAAACTGGATTAGCTGCTAAATCTGATGATGAAAACAAACTTAACGTCCCACTCAGAGAAATGTGATGATCTCACCTGATCCTGGCAGAATATTAACCACTCCTTTGGGCAGTCCTGCTCTTGCTGCCAACTCAGCAAACTTCAGCGCTGTCAGAGGAGTTACCTGAAAACAGATCATTTGCTTTGAGCTGAACTAGCAGGAAAACTGTCAAGTTGGTCTGACAAAATGTTTCTGCAAGCAGGATGTTTCTACAATCAACATTTTCTTATCATTCAGACAAACACTGAAAAATAATTTCTAGTAGGAAAAAAAAATCGTACAACCATTTCCTTTAATTTCTTTATTTCATCTACTGAAATGTGGATTTATTATTTGGTAGATCTCTCTATTTTCTTAGGCTTGTTTTTTCACGTCTTCAAACCTTTTCTATGGGGCACCGTTCATAAAGTTGTGCACACTGAAAATAACAGCAACATTTCTCCACATTTAGCTCCAAAACGTCTTGGAAATATCACAACACATTTTTAAGTTACGTTTTTATCACATTTAGAGCAATATTTGTAACCTTTTTCACATTTCTTTTTCTCACAAATATATATAAGATAATAATACTGTTAATAAACGTTGAACATTATTTTATATTTAACACTTATATGTATATTTAACATTTATATTTATATTTAGCATTTGGATTTAACAGTGATTTTAACTTAATATATTTTTCACAACAAAATTAAATGTGAAGAAGATCATAAATATTCATATAAATGTGCTAAAAAAGTGATTTTAAAAATTCACTCTCATTTTTATGACGTTTTGGAGATTAATGTGGAGAATTGTAGTCATTTTCAGTGTGCACAACTTAGAAACAGCACCCCATACTTTTCTTGTTCGTTTCTGCAGACTCAATAAAGGTTTGCTTTGCTTGATCACAGCTTCACAGAGCTGACAGAGGTGACAGACTCCTGCTCTCTTTTCATTCCCTGATTGAAACGTCTTTAACCAGCACATGGGCATTTGCATTTAGTCTTCATGAACAGATCAGTGAGCTTACCTGAGCAGGTTTGAGCACGACTGTGTTTCCAGCTGCCAGGCAGGCGGCTGTCTTCCAGGCCAACATCATCAGAGGGTAATTCCAGGGAATCACGATGGCACACACTCTAATGAAAGAGAAGTGATCTGACTTATAACCAACACTTGTCTGCTAATTATACAAAAATTGGTTTTTACTTGTGCTATTCTGCAGAGAGAAATAGTTTACATTAGATAATCACAGCTAACCCATTTCATGTAATCAGTTTTGCCAGCTCATACAACACAATAAAAAAAAACATGCATCCATCTCTCACCCTATTGGCTCTTTCTTGGTGAAGGTGAGGTTACGATTGGGCCTGGCCTGGTTGATGGGGATGGTGCTACCCTGTGAAAAGATGTAAATCATTATCATATATTCATCTATATTCTATTGCTGATTTGACCCTAAGCTGCTATGTAAGTACTGTGTAAGCTTGACACAAATACAGGCTCCCGGGCTTTAAAAAGGACTTCCTTACTTGGATCTTGTCACACCAGCCAGCGAAGTAGCGGAAGGTCTGGATGGACATGCCCACATGAGTCTTAAGGGCCAGGGTGTAAACAGCTCCAGAGTCTATGGATTCAATGGTGGCCAGCTCCTCCTGGTGCTCCTCCATCAGGTCAGCCAGCCTGTGTGTGGGTAAGCAGAGGAAACGCAGGGTCATTGACCTGTGGACTACGTCTATACATGTTTGATTATTTCTTTTTTCTTATTTTGCACAGAAGCAAAGAATCACCAGAATACACAGATGATAATGGATTATAAACTTGGGCTATCAATAATAATAATAATAATAATAATAATAATAATAATAATTTAAAAATATAATAATAATAATAATAATAATCATAATAATAATAATAATAATAATAATAATAGCTTGGATTTATATAGCGCCTTTCAAGAAACCCAAGGTCACTAGCTAATGGGAAAGGCCTTGAGGAAAGCGTGCGTTTTGACTGCTTTTTTAAAACCGTCCAGGGTTGGGGCGCTGTGGATGTCGGGAGGGAGTGAGTCCCACAGAGTGGGGGCTACCACACTGAAGGCTCCGTCTCCTCAAGACCTCAGCTTAGTCCGGGGGATGGAGAGGAGACCCAGGTCCGAAGACCATAGGTTCCGGGATGGAGGTCAGCCAGGTATTTGGGGGCAAGGGCATGCAGGGATTTGTAAGTGAGGAGGAGGAGTTTATAGAAGATGCGGTACTTAACAGGGAGCCAATGGAGGTGCATGAGAGTGGGGGTGATGAGCTGCCAGGGCTTAGTATGTGTGAAAACCCTGGCAGCTGAGTTCTGCACATATTGGAGCCTGTCTAGGGCATTGCTGGGTACCCCGAACAGGACTCCATTGCAGTAATCCAGCCAGGAGGTTATGAATGCATGGATGAGAGAACCACTTCATTTACTAATGTTATTACCAATATTCAGACGATAAAATTATGCTTCATCAATCGCTTAGGTCAACACTGAACATAGCATAGAGTACAGTAGAGTTAAGTTTAGTAAGAACCAGTGCACTGACTTGTAGATAAGTCTGCCTCTGTCTCTGGGGTTCATCTTGCCCCACTCCCCCTCTTCAAAAGCCTCCTTAGCAGCAGACACAGCCTTATCCACGTCACTTATCTGAGCCAGAGACACGTCACAGATGGCCTGCAGGACGGACAGAGACAGAATGACACAAAGAAACCACAGAGAACATTTGTTCTACTTCCGTCTTCTAAAGTAAAATCTTGATGAAGTCAGTAATATCTATTTTATTTTTGTCTCATATTGTGACATGCCCCTTATAACGGCCACTAAACGTCATATTTTTAAGCCAAAAAACATGTCCAGTTCATGGCGTTGAAAATATAAATATCAAGATTAACAAAAGAAAGAGTTTAGGAGGAGCCACATGCTCTAGATAGAACTTAAACCAGAAAATGTATCCTGCAGTAGTGTTCCTTTAATCCTCACCATGCCATCGTTGGGGTTGATGGTCTTGTATGTCTTTCCTCCTTCTGCATCAATGAACTCTCCATTGACGAACAGCTGATGAGGCATCTTTATGGTCATGTTGTTGATGCTTTTCTCCACCTGAGGATTCAAAGTGTACAAGTTTACAAGACAACAGTCAACACGGGTCCAGATAGTCCTTATTGATTTGTAACACAAGGCAAAATGCACTTACATAGTCAACGACTAACTCCTCTTCATCGTCCTCTCCTCTCAGCTTCCGGACACACATCTGGATGAACTCCTGGAAAGTTGTGTTCATGTAGACGTCCTCGTTCTGCAGCTGGCAGGTACTTGCCCGCAGCTTCACCTCCTCCACAAGCCTGCAGACAGAGATGTAGCTTAAGTGGTGTTCCTGATGGTTAAATATTACGGGTTATATTCATTATTTAGATTTATTATTGCTGCTGGGTGTTCAGTCCTTTTTTGGCTTGTTTACTATTAACAACAATGATTTTATAATTACGCTGTCAATCCTGTGAGACTTTACTTAAGAACTCTGCTAAAACTGCTCGAAAGAGGTGTATTATGATGCAAAGAGTTGAAAACCCAGTGCAACTAGGATACATTATTAACTAGAAGACTTCAAGTTGGCAAGAAACTGCAGGAAACATTTATCTGATCCCCTGATATTTTTGTTGGTAGTTTTACCCAGAGGTTTATATGGCCAGAGGTACAAAATGCGGATACTTTTGTTGATGGCCAAAAAAAAAGATAACTAATAACTGGAAGGACACAAAGCCACCAAAAACTGCTCAGTGCAAACAGAGACTAAAGAAGGTCTACACAACGGAACAGATGACTGCAAATCTACGACTGGAGACAACATTTTTTATGCTAAGATGGAACTGCATTTAAATGTATTTGTATGTAACCATGGGATCTGCATGACGTAGCTGAGCGTGGTTCTAGGTTGGCCCTGACCCCTGCCAAAAATGCCGGTCATAAGGTTAGGTTTCATTTTTACCATCTTTTTTAAATGATATTCTTTATTATATATATATATATATATATATTATATACATATTTAATTTATATATACATATGTTTATGTATATGCCTTGATCCTCTAAAACCAATGCATGTTTTTATTAATAACTTTAATGTTTAATTCAGTTCAGTTTCAGCAGCGAGAGTTGAAGTTCTGTCATCATCTCCAATGGTAAACTCGTGATTACATTCATATAATATTGTGATTTTTTTTAGACCATCTGCGGATAGAAAAGTCCCTTACAGTAAACAAGAAAAGCTAGATAAATTCCATTCATGATGTTAACTTTTTCTTTCACACTTTTTAATTACCTGACTACATCCATAGAAGCAGCACCAGACTTGAAGAAGTCAGTGGAGTCTTCAATATGACTGACGTTGGTCAGAATACTCTGCCAGACTGCCTGTAAGGAAACAGATGGAGTCAGAACTCAACAAGCAACAGATACATATTCCGCTGGCAACTTCTCAGTAAGAGTTTTAACAGCTTCCCAAGAATACAAAAGGAGAGGAGCGGAGACCTTACCCTCATCTGTTCAGCAAATGTTTTCTCCTCCTGTGTGAGCTCCACGGCGGCACTGCTCCCTGCACTGAAGTACTGAGCTGCAGCAATCATCTTCCCGTCCTCAAACTGAAGGTTCTTCACCAACAGCTGCAGAGAGGGAGAGCATCACATTTTAACTACTGAACAAATAATATTAATTAATTATTATTGAAGTAATTATTATATTAATTTCCTCTTAGAGTGAGCTCAAAAAGTGTCAATAGAAATACACATCTAGTACTATTTCAGAGTACATGAACGTTTCTCAGTAATAACAACATTAATAACATTTCATTAAATTAAGCGAAGTGTAACAGAAACTGGTCTGTGACAAAAGTATATGTAAGATAAAATACAATGCTGGGATTTGCTGCAGGTTTTAATTTGATAATAAATGCAGCACTATTCAAATTCAAGACCTTCCTTTGTAGTCTCACTTTATACTGAGTCTTATTCTTATAAGTCTTATTCCATCCCACTTAATTTATTTATTTATTATCTAGTTCAGATTTAAGTCGCTTTCTAAGTGTATACTGTCCTGTTTTAAATCATGATAAACACACATATATTATTTGTTCAGTTAATTTAAGCTTTGTATTTACTTTGTATTATTTCATTATTATTTAGGTACTAATTTGATTTTATCTTATGTTTTTTTTTTCTTTTTACAGACTATCTCTCAGCATTTTAATATTTTATTCTGTTTTACTTTTCTGTATTTACTTTTGGTGTAGCATCTTAGTTTCTTTCACTGGTTTAATCTTTAATAATACCCAGTCCAGTCCACTGGGTGGCGCTCTGACTCTGGTTAAACAGTGTTTCTTCTTGACAGAAGCTGGCTGGTACACAGTTCATCTGAGAGCAGACAGCTGGCTGCACGATGGCTAACGCGACGCTCCAGTCCTTCAACGTGTTCCTGACGGACAGATTAACCGCAGCAGCGGTGGACATCTACGGGTTCGTGGAGAAAACCATCATAGACTACCAGGACGAGGTCTACCGAACCAAGCTGGAGAACCAGAGGCTGCAGCGCCTGCTGGATCTGGTCTACAAACCGGAGATCAGACTGCACAGAGCAGGTATGTTTCTCTATGAACTAACAGCATCTAACCCCGGGCATATAAATCACATTATGATGACTACAGAAACACTGAGGTGCGTTTAGTGTAACAGTGTTGTGTTCTGCGCACTGAGCTTCTGCGCACTGTGCTGCGTTAGCATGCAAAGATAGCTGCTGTCAGGCTAATGATGAGAGGAGGCAATAAACCATCACTGCACTTCCGGGGGACTTTCAAAATAAGATTAAGGGTTTATTATATCCTTATTTTACGTGTATAATAACAATAATAATAAAATAATAATATTGTATTATTAATTAGTGCCAGACAAGTGGAAACAAAACAAATAAGAATTACATTAAAGATGATAGCTATTAACATTAAAGACCTGATGTGATTTTCTTTCTTCAAACTATGGTGATTTTTTTTAATTCTTTATGACCACTTTACATGGGACATTCATTCCGACCACATAATCAGATTGGACAAGAGACATTCTATTATGAGTGCTGCTTAATAACACAACATCACAAGACCTGTCCCCTAATGCATCACTTTGTGCAGAACACACACACAGTTATCAACATTACAGCAGACTATGTGTACTCAGAGCCACACAGGCCATTAACCATCATACTGTTATTTCACTGTTACTAAATATTACAAACAAAACTTCTCATGTGATATTATGTAAGTTTACTGTATATTTGAAGGATATAAAGTCTACACAGAATAATAATTAATTCAACTTTCAAACACAAATTTAGATGGTGGAAAAGTTGGCAGTGAGTAGGGAGAGTCTTTAGTTTTCACTATTGTGGTGAGACGCATCCACTAAATGCGTAGTAATCAAGCGGCAACCTCCGCTTTTAAAATATGAGTCCAATGTGGAAGTGCTAAACACTGCAGTTCAATGAGGATCCACTTAAGGCTGGCTCCGGAAGTACTGGAAACCACATACACACCAATTCAAAGAAGACAGCAGAAATAAACATGTTTACGAGCTGGTACAAAAAACGAGTGTAGCCTGGATAGCTCATTTCTTGATCGCTACACACTGTACGGGAGGTGATTTTTTTTTTATAACGCAGCAATTTGGAAGATATTGAGATTACTAGTCTTCCCATGAGAGGCACAGCTAACTTGATTGACAGGCGGGAACACTGTAGCTGTTGGCGAGGAAGCTCAAAGCCCGCCTCTTAACATCACAATTGCTCGACAGCAATATGGCTCCTGCCGACGATTGGCCTCAAAACAGCGCCTCAGGAACAGATGGGTGACGTCACAGATACTACGTCCATATTTAATACAGTCTATGGTAGGAATTTAAAAAACCGCACTCATACTAATTTTCTCATTGCGTGTATCTAATTGGGTTTATGATTAAGGCCACATCAGGGACTAGTAAATGTTACCTGCATGAAGTTAAAGCTTATTTACCAGGTAGGGGTTTGGGGGGTCAACATTCAGCCATGAAATGTTTACCAGCTGCTGCCACTTTGTCTTTATTTATTGTCATAACTGCTGACATTAAATCAATAAATGGCTGCATGCAGAGTGTATTAAGAAGTGTCTTACCTGCATGTTAATGAGCTTTCACTAAAGTGTGATATTTTATAGTGTTGATGTATTTGCTCAAACAACATGTTGATGTCACATACAGTAACTAAATCATGAAGTACATTAGTGTATCCAGCTACCATGCATCTTTATTGTTTTATTATGACAAACACTGTATGGAGTGTCAGACCGGTTACCTCCCTGTCATGGTCTAGAACACCTTTCCTCAAAAGGCATGATTGACTTGAAGGGTGACACAAAGCTGCGGAGGATCTTATCACACCAGTGTGTTAGATCAGGGGTTCCCAAACTTTTCAGCCCTAGATCCCCAAAATATAGGTGCCAAAGACTTGTGACACCCACTGTCCCTCGAAGTGATTAAATGTTGCTTCATACTTCAAAATGAGTTTACCTACATGCACACATGGCTGTGTTTCCTGTGCTGCTGTGAATTAACCTGCTGCTACTGATCGTTTTGTTAATCAACTGTTAGCTAACCCTAGCCCTAACTTTAGGAGTCCTCTGGCAACAAAGAAAGGCAGAAAACTAATGAAATGTACTTATTTGCAGGTTTTTATTTCAAATGTAACTACTGTTTTGTGTCTATATTTTTGTAATAATGGGTAAAATAAGTAAATTTAGAAAAAAATAATAATAATCTGGAAGACATCTTGCAACACCCCATTGTTGTCTCGCGACCCCCAGGGGTTCCTGACTCACACTTTGGGAAATTAATTTGGAATTTGGGAAAAATGGATTCCAGTCATAAGCATGAATTATCTTTTGATTTGACTCAAACTTCATAAGTATGGTGCTGTATTCTTTAAACATAATTATATATTATTCCTCATTTAAAGCTAGGGTTGGTAGTCTCGGAAAACTAGCATGAATTTGAATGTAGCATTTCCTCATGACTCCATCTAACCCCTCCCCTCCTCCCTCAGAGCTCCTCCAAAACGCCACCCCCCCCTTGCGACCATATGATGGTGACTGATTCAAAACCGGTCCTCACCAAAACATTATCATAGTGAAAGTTAAAAACACAAACAAATATGGCTGCTGTTAGTACTCACAACTGTCATTCTAGCATTATCCAGTTGTACTGGTGGCACGATATCAGGAGAAAAGTTATAACACATATAATACTGTAACAGCTCTACTGTTTGTTAAACGTGTTCAGTGTAGATGTTCTTAATTCCTACAGTGTTGACGGTTAGTGAAGGCATCAGGAGAGGTGTAGAGTGTGTGAGCTGGAGAGACAAGAGGAGAAGTTTTTCATTCATTCAAACATTGATTGTTGCTTTGTTGGTTGGCGTGATCACGGCCGACAGTGACCGGTTATTGAAACTCAACGTGTTCACGAATCGGCTTGTCATCCCTACAGTGTCTGGACGGACGCTACAACATCTACATTTTCTGCTTGTCAGAGCCCCCGTGGTGAAAGCTTTTTAGACTCTGAACCGGACTACAGTCCTGAGCAAAGCACTTCATTGGGTCAGAGGGGACAGGCCCGAGGTAGAGCGAGAGGGGCAGTAAATAGAGTCAGGGGAAGCAGCGGCAGGAGACGGGGACTCAGAGTACACGCCGGGGAAATGTACGCCCAGGAGGCGGGCAGAACGGCAGGACGGGATTTGAATGGTTTAAAATTTTGGCACCCAAAAAACAGTGATTGGTTGGTGTTTTCCAGGTTTACTCCGGCTGTAGATAGCAGCTTTTCTTCGCTCTTTTTTAAGAACACATCATGTAATGATTGCCATCAGGACATAAAGATCATTTTAACCAGTATAACAAAAAGTGTATCTAAATCTGATTACCAACCCCAGCTTTAATGAACAAAGTGATACCTCCCATAGGGATAAAAAAGACTACCTTAAACCCTGAAAGTTTGTTGTCACATAACCGTGTGGATGGCATGACTGCTCATAAATCAATAACATTAGTAGCTCTGCCCACAACATGCAAGGAGTCAAGGAGCTCAAGAACAGTCACAATTTGCATGTATGTTAAATCTGAATTTTCTGTATGAACCACCAAATGTAAAATTGTGCTTTGAATGCAAGTTGAGTTATTCCTCTCTGTTTGGTTGCTGCAGTACCAACATGCAGTATTTTGAATGGAGTATTCCATGTTAAATAAGCAGGCTAGCAGGCTAAGCGAACGCCCCGTATGCGAAGGCTATAGCTCTCGTCGTAACCATAGACTGTATATAAAATGGACGTCATCTCCCTCAACTCGAAGTGAGGCTGCCACAAAAACTGCTCCCCCTAGTGGCTGGCTGCAGTATAGGTCAAAAACTCTGTCTCCCCCATTCATTTGAATGGGGCTGCTGTCAAACTTTAAAAAATAAATTCACATTGTACGAATGTTTCTCACATCCGTATGCTGTGGTGATATGTAGTTATTAATGTTACTGTTTTTTGTTCAAGGCCACTTTTTCTGAAAAGTTTCTTTTTTGTTAGTTATTAGAGGTTAAAAAACAGGGTTTTACATCCGGTGTTACTTTGATTGACAGCTGCCGTAGAGAGAAACTCTGCAGGACCTCGGGCAGTACGCTATGGGGTGGAGCTCTAACCGTGGAAACACAAATTCAGACTCTGGCTGCAGAAAATTTACAAGATGGCAGCGTTCTGGAACAAGATATTTTGGCTTCTAAACCGCACAATGGGAAAAGGCGGAGCGATACTGTCCATACAGTATATGGTCGTAACGGTCGCAGGTTCCACTCCCAGCTTCTACCATTTGCTGCATGTCTTCCCCCACTCTCTTCTCCCCACAATTCCTGTCTATCTCCAGCTTTCCAATCCAATAAATGCAAAAATGCCCAAAAACATAACTTAAAAAAAAATAACAAATAATAATAATTCAGGCCAAAATGATTGTGATTTTCACCCCTCAGTATCAGAAATTTATGATTCTACGTCTGACATCAAACACATCTGGTTCAACTTTAGATTTTGTTGAGATATTTTACTTTAGTGGATCACATTAATTTCAGTGGATCTTTTTGGGGTGAAATAATAAACAGGTCACAGTAAGTGTCCACCACATGTATGCTTAATTCTGTCCGCCTGTGTCTGAGCGTCTTTAAAGGCTTTACTCACTGCTCTCAAACCATGACTTGCTTTGGATTTCTCTGCTGCTGTTAAGATAAACGTCACCGCTGGGGATCATTCAAGTTTCCCAAAGTCTAGTTCATGTGTGATCAAAGAAGTTATTTTTCAAGCTGCTACCAAAAACATTTTCCTATCCACTGTTACAGATGCGAGACAGATTGATTTGACCGCACCGACACAGGAGGTTTGTCCTCAGGAGCAGCAGATACAGAGAGAATGTGTTCCCAGTGAGGAGCCAGACATCCTGCCCTTAAAAGAAGAACAGACTGAACCCTGGGCCAGGTGTGAGGAGACACCTGTGTGTCCACCATACTGCAGCATTACAGACTCGCTGACTCATATGGTCAAAGTTGGAGAGGAGACACAAGATGACCCAGCACGTTCTCTGATAGTTGGACGGCAGAGTGAATACAGAGATCTAGATGGCCTAGCTCGCGTTGTAACAGTGGGAGAGCACTTCAATTATGAAATGCCGGATGAGGAGCAGCCCCTGCCATCCTTTCAAGTATCTTCACCATACCCAAGGAAGAAAGACGTGTTTTTTTGTAACATCTGCTGTAAGCCTTTTGAGAACAAAATGGAGCTAAAGTGGCACCTCGCAACTCATTCAACAAAACTGTCTCCAAAGTTCAGGAGCAAGACGTTCACCTGCTCCCTCTGCGCTAAAACCACACACAGCAGGAGCCACATGATGATCCACATGAGGTCACACACCAGCGAGAAGCCACATGCCTGTCCCATCTGTGGCAACAGATACAAAATGAAAAGCCACATAAAAGAACACATCAGGACTCACACTGGGGAACGACCGTACACCTGCTACATCTGTGGGCAGAGCTTCAACAGATCCTCCACCATGAGCAAACACACCCGGAACAAACACATGGAGAACAATGCCTTCAAGTGCATGCAGTGCAGCCAGTGCTTCCCCCTGCTCGTCCTGCTGAAGCGACACCTGAGGACGGTCCATGACGTCATCTACCCTGTGTGAGATCCAGGGCAGGAGCTCAGAGCAGGCAGCAGCTCCTTGGTTTCATTAAAGGGAGATGTCGTTCTTTGTGGTTATCTTCTGTGATTTTACATTAAATGGATTCACACGTACATGTCTCCTAAAGTAGCACTTATGACCCACTGCACTAACACATCATCTCACACTGATCAGACGCTCCTGATGAGATGATGTGATAAAACACTAAAGCACCTATCACATAGTTACATTACTGGACTTGAACAAGTGTTTGTAGTGACACATGCAGATTCAATGTGTGTCAAGGGCTTCATTTTATGTTAAATTGTTTTGCACTGTGTTCGTCAACTCTGATTGACAGTTGCACTTGTTTTAAGTCTGCCTTAGTTCTTTTGAGACTAATTTGTTGGTCGGTTCGTATTTATTCTTGTTATGTATTCCTGTGATGAACTGTCACTGTCAATAAATACAATACATGCAAGCACTGCTTGATGCTTTTATGTTGTGTGATCGTAGGCAGAGTGTGTTGGAATTAGTGGAGGAATAAAACCACGGCAATGAAAGTAACAGAAACCGTAAGAGTGTTTGTTGAAGATACTAATAACCAACAATGAGATATTTAAAGCACTAGTGGTGACTTAAATCTAACAAGTAACGTTAAATCTGTACAGTGAATTTTATTTCACTTGTGGTACAAACTAGTGGTGGGCGCATCGATTCTGTGGTGTCGATATATCGGTACTCGCACTACTCATTTGAGTATCGATTGCTCTAATAAAATATCGATACTAATTAACAAATGTGAAATAAAAGCGCAACTTACTCCAAAGTTTTGTACCAACAGCCCCCGTGTCATTTTAACAGTAGTCATGGGGAAGAGGCTGTTTTAAGCTTTCCACTCATAAATAATTAATAATAACATCCTCTATTTAAATTCTCTGTGTTTTTCTAAATTTATTTCATTGTTTTGAAAAAGGCCACCAAAAGATTTGCATATTAAAGTTGTTAAATGAACAGTATTTGCCATGGGAGTTGTCTTTCAAGCGTTGCATTTTATTAAAAAAAACAAAAACACTGACAGTATCGAGTGTAGAAAATCGATAAATTGCCAAAAGGAGTCGGTATTGTTTCGAATCATAAAAGTGTCGTATTGCCAAGCACTTGTACAAACACACTCAGTTTCCTACAAACTGTTTGTTTGCCTACAAGCACACTTTCTGTGCATTGGGATCACTTTTTAAGCACATTATTATCCTCAGGGACATGGTTAAAGAGGGATTCCAATTTCTAACCCAAAACAGCATTTTTGAAAAACTCCAGTCAGGTTTCCTCGAACAACACAGCACAGAGACCGCTCTCTTAGGAGTTACAAATGACCTCCCCTGTGCTGCTGATGCCGGTAAATGCTCCATCTTAATCCCTTTAGACCTCAGTGCTGCTTTTGACATGGTTGATCTTGCAATCCTCCTCAATTGCCTGTCACACTGGGTTGGCATTTCCGGATCTGCTCTTCATTAGTTTAATTCCTTCATTTCAAATAGACAATTCCCTGTTTTCAATGGTAACTCATATTTCAAAACGGCAAATATTGCATGCGGGGTTCCCCTGGGTTCAATCTTAGACCCACTCCTTTTCAGTCTCTACATGCTCCCATTAGGAAGAATCATCCAGACTCAACATTTCCCTCCATTGTTACTCTGATGATACCCAGAAGTACATCCCACTCACTTCTCAAAATCATACTGACATTACCTGATTACAGAACTGTATTCATGCTATCAAGGACTGGCTGGCTTACAACTTCCTACAGTTAAATTAGGTAAATTCAGTTATTCAATCAATCAATCTTAATTTGTTTAGTGCCAAATCACAACAAACGTTACCTCAAGAAGCTTTTACAAACATAGCAGGTCTAGACTGTACTCTATGTCCAATTATGAACAGAGACCTAACACCAAGACAGGGACTGTATAAATAATGGATGTAGTATCCGTGACAAACCCATCTGTTTCTGAGCGCTGTTTTGAAGTCAATCGTCAGCGGGAGCCATTTTGGAAATGCTGAAAAAGTGTGACGTAAAGAGGCAGGGTTTGAGCCTCCTAGCCAACAGCTACGTGTTCCCGCCTGTCAATCAAGTTAGTCATGTCCTTACATTACAAATTCAGAGTACAGTTGAAGATCCTCGTAGTAACATATAAAGCAATCCATCATCAAGCACCTTCATATCTCTCTGACCTGCTCCATCCTTACATCTCCAGTAGACCCCTCAGATCCTCAGATCAGGTGACCATGCCTTTGAGCTTGTGGCTCCAACTCTGTGGAACAATCTTCAAGCAGCTGAAGACTCATTTGTCTGCTCTCATTATTATTTTATTTATTCCCAATATTATTGTCAATATTGATACTGTGAAGCACTTTGTGACTGTGCTCTGTGAAAAGTGCTATACTAAATCAAGTTTACTTACTTACTTACTTGCGTACTTACTTACTTACTAGTATCCTCCTTACATGTTTGTTTTCACGGCTTGCTGTGTCACTTTTGTTAAGTCACAAGTTTGAAGCCCTTCTCAGTAGTGTAGAGCAGTTTCACACCATTGACTGCTCTGTCCCTTCATGAGGTTGATGTGGCTTTGAGGCAGCTGCTCCAAACTTATCTCACAGGTAAAAACTCTGATGGGTGTGGATCAACATTTTGGCGCTGATTGCTGCATCATGTGCTGCAAGTGTAATAAATGATTGTTTCTATCGTTTCAGATGCCAAACAGCCAACTGCACCTTCCCCCACAGAGGAGATTCCTCCGAAACAGCAGGAGTGGAGCCCCAGTGTGTGCGAGGATGAGCCTGGACCCTCCCAGATTAAGGAGGAGCACGAGGAGCAGAAGGAGGAGCTGTGGATCAATGGGAGTGAGGAGCACCCATCAGCAGAGGACAGCGATGATGGAGACTCATTGACCAAAGAACTTATCAAAACGGTGCAGCAGTTAGAGGATTGTAGAGCAGCAGAGGAGAGCAGGGAGCAGCAGAAAGAGCAAGAACAGGAGCAGGAGCAGGACCAAACCCCTGAGGAGGATTCAGAGCAGTCAGAAGAGAAGACCAGCACAACCTTATACCGATGCCACATATGCAACCTTATATTTACAAAGAAAACTGTGCTCACATGGCACCTCAAGACACACGAAAGCAAGGCCAATGAGAGCAAAGGAAACTTTGACTGTCACATCTGTGGCAAACACATACCCTGTCAGAGCAATCTGCAAAACCACATGAGGGTGCACACCGGAGAGAGACCCTACAGCTGCCACTTCTGTGGGAAGTGTTTCAAACTGAAAGGACACATGACTGAACATATCAGGACACACACAGGAGAGAAGCCTTTCAGCTGTCACATCTGTGACAAGTCCTTCAACAGAGGATCCACTCTGAGGAAACACGTCTTAGCGAAACATAAAGAGGAGAGACCGTACAAGTGTGAGGAGTGTGACGAGCTTTTTACTGAACGGCTGCTGATGAAGAGACACATGCGGAAAGTTCATGGCGTCAAACTGTCCACGAGTCAAAGTCCTGCCTAAAAGTCTAGGACTGATGTCATTTATGATGCATTCACAGACACGAGGAGAAAACACATCTTAGAACATAATTTGTAACACTAGCAGTGGTTAACTTTGCACCCACACCAGAATGATTCCTTTAATTATGAAACGTTTCTTTGAAGATCCAGCCAAACCTTCCAAATGTAACATGAACAGGCAAACAACAACCTTACTGAAGAGTCTTAAAGGTATATATCACTAAACTTTAAATGATGCTTACTCAATAACTTTGTGTTACATGAGGACTTACCTATGGAGTTGGCGGAGATTAGCATATGTTAGCATAAAGAGTGAGTAGGAGACAGCTAGCCTTGTTATATCGATGTTGGAAAGTACATGTACATTAATGCAAAAGTTACTTTCTGTCAACATTCCTTGGACATTTAAACAAACAGTGACTTGAATTCCTTATGAGACAAAGACATAGTTTACATTTAAGGGAGTGCTGAAAGGTGTGTATTTGAACTTTGCACAGAGCCAGGCTAGATGTTAACCATTGTTCAGCAGTAATTCTGCTCTGAAAGACCAACGGTTTACCGTCTGTAGCCCTAAAATTCAAATTGAGATTGCGTTTCTGTTCTAACTCTGGAGAAAGCTTTCCTCAACCACTCCTCAGTGAATCAAGGATCTGTCTGATTAAAGAACAAGTAAACAGCATTATGAACCTGAATATGAAGCCAGGACCAGCTTGAGGTGCTACACAGCTTCAGTATCTGGTGCTACAGACACAGCTTCATCAAAAACATACAGACAATGGAGTACTGTTTGTATGTCTTATGAGTACTTATGACACTGAAGGAGGGGTGATTTTTGTTCTTTCACTACAACTTCCTCCATGTTTGAAGCCTCTGTTCAATCACCACTGAATCTTTCCTCTATGGCGTTAAAACAAACCGTGTTAGAGATGAAGCTGATATGTTGGTTCACCCAGTTGTTTTCATCACTTCATTTCAATTGATTTTATAACAACTCATTAATGAGCGCCATACAGACTTTGACACCTGTGGCACATCGTTCTCAACAAGTGTTACCTATTCAACACTGTTATATAGTTTTTTACATTTATATATACAGTATGTATGTACATAAATATACCTCAGTTGTGTTTTTCTTTTGCCAATGTTCAGTGATGTTGTGAAAATGTTGTAAACTGTTTATGTGAACATGAAAATACATGAAGTATGAAAAACATCCAGCTGTAAATGTGTTCATCAGATCTGCATCATAGTCACATCGTTTGTTCCTCCTGTATCATATATTCATGTGATGCAGCAGTGCAGAGTTACCACTGTGTATGGAAAGGATAGTGTAGTGACACCAGTGAATTTATTGAAGCTTGGCTATCACCTGCAGATATTTTCTCTAAGCCACTAGAAATACAAAAGATGGAGAAAGAAAAGATGCTGATTTGAAGGTTTTGTCTAAATCAATTTGAAACGCTGTCTTTCTTTCCTGCTCTTGCACAAGATTTTTCTTTTTCCATACTAGAAACACAATCTGAGACACATTTTGCCGAATAATGTCACTTAAACAGAAACGCTTCATGTTTTGCAAGGAAGGACTAAAGTGAGCACAGGACGGAGAACTTTGACAGCAGTGATATATTTAACGCCATCTTTCATAAGAACACAACTCATCATTGCAACTCGTCCAAGACGCCTAAGTGCCTGGTGTCAAACTCTAACTTTCGAAGGCTTTAGACTACAGACTGCAACCGCTTGTGCTTTAAAGCTTTAAAAAAATTGTGCAAAAAACATGTTCCATGAATCAGTCTCACACGGATTAGAAATCTACCATCTTATTTCCTAAAATTTGGGATTTAAAATTGCATAAAAAGATACCAGAATATGTGATCAGTAGTTCTTAAAGCCACTAAAATAAATAAATTATAAAAGGTGCTTTAAGCATTTTCAAATTTCAAACATTTTGCCCCTCAAGACGGTTCAACAAACTTTCATGAAATCGCATTGGCATATGTATCATGCTAAGACCTACAAAAAAGTCTCTTATCGTGGTAGTGAAATCCCAACAGGAAGTTTTTTCTTTTCCTTTATACACCCGATTCGCTAGGTTATGTAATTACGTTATTCGAGGTATTTTTTAAAAGTACATTTTCACCTTTCTCTAATTATTGTTATATCATAAAAATCTATTCCAGTGAGAGGGGAGAAAAGTCCACATCTTCTTCTCTTTTGACTTACCGACTTGCCGTCGTTGCCAAACAGCACCAGGCCTGTCTTGGTGACAATGCCCGGCTTGCTGGCTCCAGGGATTTCCAGCGGCTGACCGTTAGCTGCTGTGCCATTATCCACCAGACTGGAGCCATAGAAAGTCACTTTCTACAAGTCAACAGACAAAAATCAGCATTTATTATTGATGACAACAATTCTATGATGAATTCTGGATTGTCACCCACAGCTAAAGAAAGGTTTTTGAGGTTAACAGTCAAAAAAACAATAATATTCCACTCCAAAAAGACAGCTTATTGAAGATATCGTATCAATGACTTGCTGCTGTTAGCAAAAACAGGTTGTGCTGTTACCTGTCCATCAACTTCTGCCCAGGCACCGGGGACCTTGTCGTTCCCTCTGATCCAGTTGTGGATGGCCTCAGCAGACTGGTTCCAGTCAATCTGCCCACAGACAGAGGATATATTCTCATTATGTCTTCAGAAGCAATACACTCGCATATTAAACATTAACATGTTTGCAGTTTACAGATTCTGTCTTCAAGCTGTTCTTAAAAACTTTTTGATAAAGTAGAGGACACTCATCATCTCTGATGTTCTTGTGGGTAAACCTTACCTTAGAGTTGTCTTTCTTCTGGATGCACTCGTATGTGGCTCCCTCCTGTGGCTGTGTGATCTTTGGTGCCTTCCCTTCAGCGATCAGCCTCACTGCGTCCACCTGGAACCAGATCAGTGCTGTTAAAGCAGAATCAGTGTGCTATCTTTGAGGCTGTTACAGTGTTCAATATGATAGAGGAGGGCTGGAAGACAAGACACACAATCCTTTACATGATCCAATCATTTAACTATCTGCTTTTCTTCACCTACATCAGATCTGTCATTGTGACCAGGAGTCAGTTTAAAAAAGGAATCAGTCATAAATGCCTCCAACAGACTCATTGTCCAAATACTTGCTGAGTCACTTTGTGAGAACTTTACCCTTTATTACCAAAGCAGGTTAAAGTATAACCAAAGCAGGTCAGAGTGAAGACAGGGATTTGTAGTCACTTTACACACTCTGGACTTCTGTATTTTGTATCGTTCTGACCAAAAGTTCATTCCCTCCACAGAAAACTGAACAAACTTCCCCGACTCACTGATAACAGACTGAGGGTCATAAACAAACCTGCAGAGCTCAGAGGTGACCACGATCAAAGAGTTTCATTCAGTAAACAGGATTTGTTACTTTGTTTCCATTGTTTATTGTTCATCAACAATGCTGAGATATAATTACCTGCTTTATCTGAAAAATGACCTTCTTTAATCATTTAACCTTACTAACAAGTGCATACAATCATTTATTTGATAAAGTGTGAGGAGGACCCAGTTTGGTGAGGTAATCATCACAGTGCAGGGTCAAGTGTGTGTGTCTGATTGCCCCTGATGTGGAGCAGGTGTGAGAAGCTTATATATACTCTTGGGCTCCAATTTCCTGTGCTGACTCATTAGCTCACCTTCTGAGGGAGTGAGAGGTTGTGCCTTGTGGTCTATGCATGGTGTGTGTCTGCATAAGCCCCACGGTCTCCTTCAGTGTTTGGTGATTTCAAGTTTCTTTGAGACAGTAGTTGTTGGCACTGAGCTTCTTTAACTCCAGCCTTTCTGTGTTCTCTCTTGGGACACCCTGGCCACATTTCCGTACAAGGAGTGTTAGCTTTTGATCAGCAGTGGTATCGTTTCTCTTTTTCTGAGCGCTATCATTTTGTCTTTCCCCATCCCCTTCTAATTGTACTTAATTTTAGTCTTGGTTCCTGGAGGATAACTTCATAAACCCTTTGTATATAATTTAATATCTTACAACAGCCCAGGTTTTAACTAGAATTAAAACCATGCTTTTTCAGACTTAATAGCAGTAAACAGGGTGCTGCTGCCTGATGAATCAAAATATATAAGTTAAGTTTAACTCACATTCATGCATAATTTGAGAAAGTTAAGTGTTATGATCATAGGCTTCATAAAAAACGGACATGATGTCACCAATCTGTTTCTGTTTAGGAGCCAATCGTCAGCAGGTGCGATATTGGAAATGCTGATCACAACCTAACTTCGTCCGAGCTAGTGTGAGGTAAAGAGGCGGGCTTTTTGCTAACAGCTACAGTGTTCCGGCCTGTCAATCAAGTGAGCCACGCCATTGTTTGGGCAAAACTTGTAAGTTTAATATCTTCAAAAATACAGAGTTATAAAATAATTCACCCCGTACAGTGTGTGCCGATGGAGAAATTAGCTATTCAGATCTAAACCGTTTTTTTGTACCAGGCTGTAAACATGTTTATTTCTGCTGTAAAGATCGTCTTCTTTGAATGGGTGTGTATGTGGTTTCTGCAGCCAGCCTCAAGTGGACGCTTGATGAACTGCAGTTTTTAGCACTTCAGCATTGGCTTCATATTTTAAGACCAGAGGTTGCCACTTGGTTATTACTCTCTATCATCTTAGGCACAAATAACTGTATTTAAAGCTCCTGTGAGGAACTTTGTGTTACTGTTGATTTTGGAGACCCCTGTGGACAAATTGATAAACCTTATCTCTTAAAAGTAGTGTTTTTGTCCTCCTGCCCTCTTAACAGTCACACATATCACTCATTGTGAATGTTTGCTGAGGAAAAAATAAAGAAGAAGTTCTACAGAATGCGGTCGGTCACCTGGTCTGACACGGACCCCCTCGCAGGGGTTGCAGTCATTAAAAATATTTATACAGAAAGTAAATTTTGTTAATGGTCCTGTTTTCTTTCCTCGTTCATATTGAGGTGTCACTGCTCATTTCAGTCTGTGTAATAACAAGCTAAAAACTCCTCCCAGGAGTTTTAAGTTTCATGTTTGAAAAGTCTTAAAATATACTGGTACATATTTTACTGCTTTCCATACCTCCTCTCTTTTTTATTTTAGCACCTAGCTCAGCCAACACCACTTCATAAGCTTGTTTCTCACTACCCACAATGCCCCACCCATCACTGCACTCACTGTGCCTTTGACTCCCTCTGGGAAGAGAAACCTCTTGTAGATGGTGTTGACGGTGTCGTTGGGCTCAACATCACACTCTCTCTGCAGGAGGATGGGTCCAGTGTCCAGTCCGTCATCAGCCCAGAACACTGTGAACCCGCCTTTCTTGTCCCCGTGGATCAGTGTCCTGTGTGTATCAGAGACAGCAGGTAAGAGACCGGGCTTGTTGATATGTTTCAACCCTAAGTGTAAGTCGTCACTCACCAGTTGATGGCAGAGGCTCCCCTGTGGCGCGGCAGCAGGGAGGGGTGGTAGATGATGGAGCCATGTTTGGGGTGGTCGATGACCTCCATGGGGATAAACTGGGAGCAGAAGGGCAGGACGTTGAGCTCAGCACCGGTGGCTTTGTACTTAGCCACCACCTCTGGGATGGCCTGGCCCTTCACACGCCAGCGGGGGAACTTGAAGACTGGGACACCATCCTTCTCTGCCTGAGTGGCTGCAGGAAAAGAATGATCAAAGTCAAATAGTCATACAAAGACAATGATCTAAAGATGATTTGTAATGTGGATTTCTATTTGTTTCATTAATCAGCATTTTAGGTATGTAGTCAAACTGCTGCACTTCTCATATGAACAAAGAGAAGTACATATATGACTACTTGTACTTATTATCTTGATTTCCCTGTGTGTTTTCAGCTCTATACATTTATTTGTTGACATGTGAGACCAGTAGTTAAGTAATAGTCAAACAGTACTACCAGAGTGATGCTAGGGACATACAGAAGGAATCAAAGACAAATACTAACACCAATGGACACATTTTTGAAACTACACAACATTAATATCCATTTTCGGAGCCTGGACACCAGATTCTAAAAAAAGGAATCTAACAAAGGGGGGGTATTGCAGAAAAAAAAAGTTTGGAGAAGTGCTGACCGGAGATAAAAATCATGAGGAAAGTTGTTTGGACTTTTTTGTCAAGGCACCTTTTTTATGTCAAGGTCAATACTTGAATTTGTTCTTACTTATTGCCACAACCTCCCCACTGGTCATGTAGTCATGAACTTGAGGCAAAGCTGAAGTCTGCAGCTTCCAATTCAGTAAATTTCTCACCCAGCGGGTCGGCCTTGCCATCCTTGTCGGGGATGGTGAAGACTCCTACGATGGTGTGGCCGTCCTTCCTCAGCTCCTTGTAAACCTCCTGGCCGAACAGACTCTGACCAATCACTGCAATCTTCATCCTCACGCCTCAATGTGTTCTGGAGAGGAAATAAAAATGTAGACTATGAAGTGCTTTTAAACCACAGACTGTATTCGAGTCCAGTTAATGTGTGCAACCAAAAGCAACATACATTTTGAACGAAGTCCCAGCTTCTTTTAAGCTAAAGGGCATTTATAACCCTGAGAGGCCATCGCCATCAATCATCAAACTGACATCAGAATATGCTCAGCAAAGTTCAGACAAGACAAAACCTGTCTGTGCTTGCTACATTTGCATATGTTCAGGAATTGCATGATAAAAATCTGTGGCAAGAGAGGTTACTGAAACTCATTCACACTTTAAGTAAACATTTCAACACTTAAACTGAGTCCAAAGAGCACAGAGCTGCACTGATGTGACTTCAACATGCAACTGTAACATTAGACAGGTTAAAGAATTAACCTGTGTGCATGTGTGCAGATTATGTAGGGTAAGCAGGATACACATGTAGTTTACTAGCTTTGCTTAACTAGAATGTATGCATGTATTCAATGTGCTTTATAATTTGAAAAAAAGTCACACAGGATTGTAGTGCAGTCAATATTTCATGCAGAGTGACATTTGTATGAATTATTTGACCTTCATCAGTTTGTCTGTTTTGTTCATAACAGTCCACTCAGAAATAAAATATCATATGATCACAACCAGGATTAAGTATCCTAGAAAGTGCTTTGAAATCCTGTCTGTTTGACTGTTTGGTGACCCTGAATAGAAAGGGGCGGGGCATATTGTCCTGTCAAGCAACCAGCCAGTCAAAACCTTCTAAATAGTTTGTGCCTTCAGTATCGACCAATTAAAAGCACGGAGGACGTGAAAGAAGTTGACAGCCCACTGATTAGACTGTTGGTTAAGGTCTCCAAGTTTAAGCACAAATATCATTATTATAATCCTCACATGATCTCGACCTCTCGTTGTGTGCAGCCTTAATGTGGAATTGCATTATTTACTTATCCAAAGGTGTGTTGCAAACACGACCAGCACCTTATTGCAAATAAAATCCCAAACTTCCCTGAGTGCGATGAATCCATGAAAGGTAAATGAAGCTGCACTGTCATTTTAAAGCGTTAGTACTCATGCACAGGATCACATAAGAGTACAGTTTTTGTCCTTACCCCCGCCTGCAGACCCTCTGCTCCTCTGCTTGCCTGGAAAGAGAGTTGAGTCAGAGATCGTTGCGTTTAATTTCCTCCCAGCAGACACACATGCCGCTCAACCAATTACATAACATTGAAATAAAGCCGAGTGATTGGACAGGACGGGGCGTGAGGCAGCGGGGGGCGGCCTATCAGCTGCTCTGAGCTTTCAGTGAGATCAACCAGCCGGAATGTTACAATGTCAACAATGATAAATCACCACAACTCTTATACAGAGGAACGCCTGTCTGCATTACATCAATGTACATAAATATTCATTTATTCCCACGGAGGATAATGTGTCAATGAGTATTTACTGGGATATGTCCATAAATATGACCAGACCTATAGCTTTGGACAGGGGTCATTCAAGTTTGATTATGAAATAGGTTTATTTGCTGTTTTTGTAATTTTTTGGTCAAAAAACACTTTATTTGTTTTCCTGTACTCATACTATCACAACAACAGTGAATTTGTAACAGTCTGGCAACCAACAAATCAATTCATGAATAAAAATTGAGTTTACATAATTAGAAATGGACAAAAGTAGTTCACAAAACATGTACACAATACAAAGTTATCACACAGTGATATTGTTTTATGTCAAAGAGGCTAGACAATAAAAGTATTATAACCTTTATTGTTGTAGGGAACAAAATGGAGAAATGTGGTTGGTTGATATCAGGTTCAGGTTACTTTATTTGTACCCGTAGGTAAACCTGTTTTGCAGCCAGTGAGATTTTAGATCATGACAAACAGAGTTACAAAACAGATTACAGACAGAACAAACTACTTGTAGGTGATAAACATACTAACATATCCTAAAACGTATATAATAAGTGTTCTTAAATTAAACATGCACATTTCTATTTTATATTTTTTAAACTGCGTATTGAAACTCACAGGAGGCTGTTGGATGGTTGCATATAAAACAGTTGTTGATTTGCAGATTAGCTTTTGTGACAGGAGACCAAAAAACTCCCGAAGATGATAAAACACTAAAACACATTACAACTTAATTTGTCTTCAATAAAACATGCTCAAAGGTCTTGAGGATATTGGCACCCTGTAAATCTGTTGAATTAGAGTGTTATCCTGCATCCTGTATTGTAGTCGTTTATTGTATCATGCTTTTAGACAAGCTGCACTTTAACATGCTTTGCTGCAGTGCTTGTGTGCACTGATATCATGTCAGATTAATTCATTCAGAGTCATTATTTACCAATAATTTTTCCAGTGTGTAGCAACATTCATCACCAAGAAATCATTCTGAATTTAGGGACCTCTACAAAGAAATGTCCATTTGAAACAAACAAAGACCAAATGTATATGTAATTAATAAAAGCAGGGTGATATGAGCAGGTCTTGGTTGTAGAGCATCCACACCATAAAGTTATGTGGGTAGTAACACAGTAAATGAACTTGATACTGTACTTAAGTACATTGTTTGAGTATCATACTTTTGACCACTACATTTCTATCAATGCTCTCGTTACTCACTACTTTTGCTTTGAAGTCAGCTGATGACTTTTCTTTTCTGAAATCAGATCCTAAAGACCGTGAACTGTTAGTGTACTTGTGTTTGGTTTGTCTCAGTGGTGTAGCCGTACCTCGGTTGAGCGTAGATCAAACGTTATTCAGATCAGTCCGTTCATTTAGTAGTGGTGATGATGGCTACGACTGAGAAGGATGATGATTCTCTACCTGAGCACCACGGCCATATTTTAAACCCACGTTTGAGGTTTTGAAATAAAGAATGATTGTTTGTATTGTTGTAAATCTCTGATCTGTTTACCACACAAACTTCATCACAGCCTACAAAACATCAGCATCTAACCTGAGAAAGCATGTGGAGGTCTGGAGCTAACACACTGCTTTGATCCCAGATGAACATTTGAAACTTGTCTGTGCTTGTAGTAACTTAGTTTATATTTCATGGTATACTTTTAAGTTATGAAATCATGTTTTCTAGATAAACAGAACTGAGCAGAATGTTCACCCATGCATTCTTGACTGCACTCATGCTTTGTGAAAATACGTTTAGAGATATTTTAAAGAGTACTTTGAATACTTCAGTATTTATTTTTAAAATCTGAACAACTATCACTTGTATTGGAGTAATGTTTGACCACAGTTAAAATGTGTGGTATATTAACAGTGTCTTTATGCTGTCTGCTGTCTATTTTGAACTTATACAACTGCAGCCTGAACATAAAAGAATAACAATGAGGAAGAAGATAAGAAGCACTGTCGGTAAACCCTAAACAGGTTCATTGTGAACCAAAGATCAAAGTGTGTCAACACTTCAGCACCAGTGACGATTACCTCTTAAACTGTTTGCTGATCAATGAAATTACTAATCAATAACTAACCTCACACGTGCAGTGAAAAAAAACACTTACATAACGTCTCTTACACCACCGCCATGGCAAACAAACACAATCTGAATGGCTGTGAAGTTGTGATAGAGAGCTTTGAGGATGAGCACAGGCTCATAGATCTAGAGAGAAACTCCCATCAGTTTGGAGGAAAATGATAAGAGCCCACTAACTGACCTATGAGGTGACAGGTTGTGGTTTGTGTTGTTGTTCCTGTTAGAAAAGTCAGGGGACCGGAAGGTCAAAGTCTGTGAGTGGAAAAATGGCAGAAAAACAACAGAGCTGATAAATGCTAACCTTTAACTGTAACAAGTCGAAGACAACTCTGTGTTTCAGAAACTTTGCATTTGTGCTATATTTAACTTTCCCCATCTGTTGCCAGATCCCCAAATTTTCAGTTCCCCAATCTTTCATTTTTCCCAGTTATACTTTTGATGTAATTTCCCACTGAGAGATACACCAATAAAAGCAGCAGATGTCACGGCAGTGCTTCCAATTCCTCTAAACCTCTCTTCACATTTTAGTCTTAGTTTGATTTCTCACCCTCAGAGTAGAGAACCACAAAATCTGACTTAAAGCCACTTATTTGCCACTTATTCGCGACAATATGATTGTGACTGATTCAAAACCGGTCCTCAGCACATCGTTTGTGTTTTGCACTACGTCAACTCATGTCCCACTCAGTGGTAAGAAAAAAACAGAACATTCTCATATTGAAAGTTAAAAACACAAACAAACATGAAATGTACTCGCAGGAGGCGGGCTGAACGGCAGGACAGGATTTGATTGGTTTCATAATTTGGCTCCTGATGGCAGGGATTGGTTGGTGTTTTCCCAGTTTTACTCCGGCTGTAGATAGCAGCTTTTTTTCACTCTTTTTCAAGAACACATTATGTATTGATTGCCATCGGGACAGAAAGATAATTTTAACCAGTATAACAAAAAGTGTATCTAAATCTGAGTACCAACCCCAGCTTTAAACTCTTAAAACAAAACCTATTTTCTTGTGAGGTTTTGTTAATCCGATTTTGTGATGTGGCCCTCCAGTGACTGAGGCCATGCTCACTGTTGGGAGTAGATCTGTGAACATTTTGAGCCCTTTGTGAGACTAAAGGTAAATGCGATTTGCATTTAGTTGAACTCTGGATGTTGGTTTCAGACAAAGTAAACAACAAGAGGAAAAGTCTGCAATAATAATTACAATAGTCTATATTCTCCCATATATAAGCAGCCTTTTAAAGAGCTTCCTCTACAGAGCTGTTTCAACTGTGTTTCTTCAGTCACTTGCGTCACTTGTGTGTGTTAGAGAGTGTGTGTATATGGTTGAGTCTGAACTGGCTGTTTCTGGTCCTTTGTTATCTCTTGTTAATGATCCACTAACTGACCCAACTATTAGGCGAGCCCATGATCTGATGATTCAAAGAGTTTGGGCATTTCTGTTTTCACTCTCTCCTTTAAAAAAAGTCACCAAATATACATTTCATTATAATTTTGTTTGAAATATTCTGAGGACAGTGTTTTATTTTTTAATCATCTCAAACTGTTTGAAGTAGCAGAAGGAGAGAGGACGTTAGAAGTCACTGTGCCTTCATCATCCTTTGGTCTTTCTGCTGTTCATACACAAGAGGGCAGCACCCGACCATGAATCAGCAGAAGTCCTGTGTCTAACACAGCACTGATACAATCAATCAACAACAGATCAGGTACACTCCCCGAAAAGGATGCTTCAAAGTGTTGTCTTTACCTTTGAATGATATTTAGCCATGAAGGGAGATTTGTCCAGGTTTTTAAATACCTGACTCCTCATGTGAGATTTCATCATCTTAATGAGAGGCCAGGTGATGACAAACAGAGGTCGTCTAGTGTTGAGAGATTTTCATCCATCAATAATGCTCATTGGCAATCTGCCCACTGGATTTGTTGGGCATTTGTTTTGCTAATGATGCAGAGAAGAAGTCATGAGGGACCTTAACGGTTATCTTCCACAGAAAAATAGTTTCTTTTTCCAATCGTCACAAGAGGAAACTTTAAAGCTGCACCAATGTAGTTTTTAAAATGTTATTATAATTTTATAACTCGTTGCCACAAACCTATGATTAGAGTATTAGTTAGTTTATTAGTTTATTTCTAACCCTGAAAATAATCCAAAATCAGTGTAGTGTCTACAGTATCCTTTTGTTTTAATCCTTGTGCATCACTCCTGGGCTGACCAACACTAAAGACGCTTGTGTTGCTTTACAAAAACGATAAACTGTCCAAAGGGTGCAGTTAAAAAACAAAGAAGTTTGAAGTTTATTTGTTACTTGATTTCCAACTGATCAAATAAATTAAACTATAAACAAAACTGTAATAACCCATAAGAACCCGGACCAATTTATTCTCAAAGGAAAATGATATGGAATGTACCACAGACCAAGTGGAACACATAGATGACATTTCTGATGTGTTTCTTTTTTAAATATTACCTCTTCATTTTCAAGATCTATAATGTGACATATGTCACATTTGGCATTTATGGTACATTTATTTTGCATTTGAAAATAAATGCAAATGATTTTTTTTTTTTTTTTTGCTTAATATCAGCTTAATAACACAATTTTACCTTTTTATTTGCATTTCCATATCATATATCAAAATTGTGACTTTGGAAGTGCAGTTTAACAACAAATTATTGTTTCAGAATAGCTTTATGTCACAAAATAAGCAAATTAAATAAAAATAAATAACTCTTCCTCATTGGGGGTCTTCTCAACAAGCTACTGTAGCTGTAAAAAACTGAATAACAGATTTCAGTACTTAAGTAAACATACATAAAGGAAAAAAAACTAAATAAAAATGTAACAACTAAAATATATTTGAACAAATAAGCATAAATACAAACTAATGAATTGGCTCCTACAGTCAGTATCATTATAATTATTAAATCGTATTTGATTTCCTGGCTGGTCAGGGACCTTTCTGTGGAGTTTGCACGATCTTCTTATGCAAGTGTGGGGTCTCTCCACAGTCATAAGTCATGCCCTTCAGGTTAATCGGAGACTTATGTTGTGAGTCTGGCTGGTTGTCTGTTAGCGTCTGACTGATGACCAGTGCAGGGTGTGCCCTGTTTCTCACCTAAAGGCGGCTGGAATTAACTGCGGCCCTTGAAAAATAAGTTGCATAGAAAGTGGGTGCATGGATTCAACACTGTTGGGACACTGACTCTATCATCAAGGTTACTGAGGCTTCAAATCCAAATCAAATATATGAAACAAAGCATGCTGTAATGGCTGAAAGCGTGAAGTTTGATTTTTTTTTTTTAGTTAATCAGGAAAAGAGCAACAAATGATGATGTGAGTTTCACCTCAGTTTAGGAGCCAGTGCTTTTGGACCTTCTTCCATACCTGGCACAAACGGTCAGGAGCAGTCATCTGTACTGTTTGGACTTGTACAAAGAATGTCTCTTATCAGTTTCCATGTGTTTTTGAAAGGTGAATCTGACAAACTGCAGTCTACCATTAAAAGGAAAATCACTGTGAAACTCTTTTAACGTGTTCTTCCTGTGAAGCTTAATCCAGGTTTTCTCTCATTGCTTCTACAGAAGTTGGCAATGACATTACTAGTTCTCATTATGTGAGGTTAGAAAGAAACTTATCTGAGGAATAAGTGATAAAGTGCCTTATAAATGCTCGTTTTCTAAAGTCAGGTTGGTGAATTGGGGCTACATTTCTCCAGAAAGTGTGTTTCAAAGTTAATATATAAATCTATAAAAAGGAGGTCAACAAATATTTAGCCGATCTTGTGAAATAAGTCATCAGTGTTTTCACGACCTGAATGAATGTAACACTTTAAACCCCCCTCTAACCCCTGGTATATTTAAATGTGTTTGCTGTGTATACAGTGGCATGTTGGCACTGAGGAAGGTCCTCTGTACTCTGCAGTGTAGACAGGAGCTCAACATATCCATCATTCAGATCATAAGTATACCATGTGCTTGTGTGTGTTTCCATCCTGATTGGCTGAGAGCTCTGCAGTGGGGTAGCTGTTGTGTATCCAGGCATCTGAGTGTATTTTCACACCAAACTCCGGCTCCACACTGCTGGAGATTCACTGCCTATAAATACACTCTGTGCACACCATGTCCTCCATCAGCTTTCCTGGAATAAACTGAAACACCTGCCCCCCCTACTGAACAGGCACACACTTAACTCTCACGCTATGAGGTGTGATTAACTAGGAAAAAGTCTTGATAACACCAAACACACACAGAGACATACTTTTTGTGCTTCCTTTCAGTTTGGTCCATAATCTGTCTCATTTAAATCTGCCTCAGAGAGGAAAGTCTCTCTGATAACTCATTTTCATCTTCTCCTCAGCAGGTGAACAAACCCTAATAGCCCGTTAATTGCAGCATTCGAAAAACTCTCACATAGCTTAACTGTGAAAAGTCAGTGACGACAGGAACACGTCGCAGTGATTTCACATGCATGAGAGAAAGAAGGCTTTATTTTTAGTCCTTGAAGTGTGTGCATGTGCTCCAAGTGTTTATGTGTTGGCAACCTGTGACTTTCCGGCCATGTTCACCTTGGTGCTGGGCGCTTGGTGCTGGGACAGCAGAGCTGGCAGGCAACACATGGTATAAAAATAATATACAGCCCAGTTAATAAAAACCACAGGATGCTGCCAGGGGGTTCAGACCAAAGACTTACGTAATCCCATCCAGCAGGAGAGCCAAGGGGAATGGAGTGAGGGGAGCAACAAGGACTTCTAAAGAGCAAAGCCTGAAAAATCAACTTTGAGTCAAATGAAATGAGGCAGAGAGAAACCTACTCAATAAGACTCTTAGTAAGTTCAATCTTAAGGGTGCACTCTACTTTTTTATCTTTCCACACGTCTACCTGTAAAAAGGGTTCATCGTTTGTTTTATGTCCCTGGAGGAGCTTTAACAGGGATAGAAATGTGGATTCTTCTACCTCGTCAGGGACCAAGCAGTACGGCACAAGACACAGGTGTCATTTTTAAAAGACAGGTGGGTTTTTATTTTACCCAAATGAAGAAAACCAAAGTCACAAACCAAAACTCTAAGAACTAGGCCTTTAAAAGAGGTTAACTTAACATAACAAGACAAAACAGATGTGAGCTACACAAACAGACCTGACACTATGAGACAAAAATGGAACTTATATAGTGGGTTGGATTCAGAGCTTGATCCGAAGGGGAAACTGGACTTCATATAAATACTTGAAGATGTTTCACCTCTCCTGAAGGCCTCTTCAATTCTGACCAGGCCCCGGAAGAGCTAGAAAATATAAGCCTCTAACAGTTGTGGGTGTGTTAGGGTAGTCACAAAGGGTCCTAAGAAGGGTTGTTATCCTAGTTCCTGACAGTCGTCGGGTCACCTCCTGACAGTCTTTCAGGACTGACTGTCGTTAGCCTAGTTCCTGACAGTCGTTAGGGTGATGGGTCAGCTGTTGGTCGTTAGGGCACATGATCTCTGGTGAGTGTGGCTTTACTTGTTTTGAGAGAGAATTCAAGACAGGGTTGTATGTTGGAGACAAATGGTGTCTTAGACCACCACCTCTGTTAAAAGAAGGATGTTCAAGCTTAACAAAGATGGCTTCCTTGACCCCTCTTTCATACCAACGCTCTTCTCTGTCCAGGATCTGAAGCTTGCTGTCCTCGGAGGAGTGTCCCTTGCCCTTGAGGTGCAGATGTACAGTTGAGTCCTAGCCTGAGGAGCTGGCTCTTCTGTGTTATTGGAGTTATTGGAGGTTTTAAGAGCTCAGAGCTTTAATCTGGCACCAGGCTTGGAGCTCGCTCAGCTTCATGCCTTAGCTGATGAGATGATTTTTGATACTCGTTTGAGCAGAGCCTTCATCGAAACCTGGCCCCTCTGGGGTGCCAGGCCGGAAGCGAACCAGGAAATCAGCTCCGTGCATTACGAACAGTACAGCTCGGTCAGTCAACCCGAGTTTGCCTTTACCGCCACTCTGGAGGCTCTTGTGTCATCAGTGCAATCTGTTAATAATCGCCTCCAGTATCTGGAAAATACTTCTTTTTCCTCAGCCGCAACTCCAGCCTTGCAACTTCTCCTTAATCGGTGACCTCAACCTGAGATACAGGCTTAACATATTCTATCAGTATCACAAAAGCTTCTCCAGCAAAGCAGCGCTCTTCATCACACAGTCAGACACACGTCTGAATTGGTCAGTCCTGGACACTGAACTGCTGGTCATGATTGCGGGATGCACCCAGACCATTTCATACCCTACCTGCAGCAAATTAGGTCATTCGGCTTTCCTCTGCCCTTTGGTACTTTTTTCCCCTCTTGAGCCCATCTGTTCAGTACGATAATGAGGTAGTACTGAATATCATAAATAAAGGTCGCTCTTCCTGCCCGGGACTTATGCCATTTATGAGATTCATAGCTTGGTGTTCTGTCAATAAAAATGTCATCATCACTGCCCGCCACGTGCCAGGTTATGCCAATGTTATTGCTGACACTCTATCTCGTTTTAAATTTCTGGTTTTCAGGAGCCTTTGCCCAAACGCCTGCCGTTCTCCAGTCGTCGTTCCCCCCTAGAGGCATTGGCCCTATATTAAGTAAACCTTCTTTGGATCAGCGTTTAGAATCGGCCAGGTTTTACACAAGGAAAGGTTTAGCTATTTCCACTGTAAAAATGTATGATTTTGTGATGAGGTCATGTGCTTGTTTTGTTGTTCCCTGTGTTTGCCACCAAAACCTGTAACAATATGTACTGTCTGCGATTTCATCTGTCATTGTATGGACAAGCACAACTTTAAACCTCAGTATATTCGAGGTCTGGTTGCCGGCATTTGATTTAATGCTAGATGTTTCGACCATGATTTTCCCAGCCTGTATTCCAACCTGTCTGTTAAACTACTGTTAAAGGGCATTTCTAAAGTTTTCCTGTCTCTCAGGGACAGTAGACTCCCCATTACTCTTTCCATGTTGCATTAAATGCTTTTGATGTTGAGATGCAGCTGTTTTTCTGCTTACATAGACTCTCTCCTAGATTGTTCTTTTTTATGGATTCCTAAGAAGTGGTGAATTTACTATTCCCTCAAATTCTTTTGATCCAGCAAAAAATGTCACTTCGGCTGATCTATCAGAATTCTGTCCTTTCAAATCAATGTGTACGTTTCTGAAAATATGGCATCGCTCCCATCCAACAGCCCCTCTCTTCTTGACTCCAGACAACAATCCCATGTCCAAATCTTGGTTTAGTTCCCTGTAACGGAGCGGCACCTTCACTGACTGCAGGTATAAGCTTACAAACACACACATACACACCAAACTTTCCCTCCCGTCAGTTTCCCCTTTCTCACCAACTCCAGTATTCCGCTGTCCCTCTCCGTTACATAGCATCGCCGGGGGTGCACATCTGAAGGCCTATTGTTTTATCACGCATACACTCAACACTCAAAGACTACAGCACACGTAGCACCGCTAACCGCCTGGGTACATGGAATCCACGGAAACGAGTGTTCCGTTTCCGCATATTTAGTAGGGTCTGTGGCGGGCGAAAAGTTCCACATGGGTGTGAAATCAAATGTTTGTATGTTGGAGTGTTTTACCTCCCGAAAACGAGGTTTAGGGTAAAGTAAATTACTGTAATATTCTCACAGAATATCTATATGGTTGCCCAGCTACGGTGTTGCAGCATTGAGAGTTCCTATTGGCTGTTGAACAAGACTGACTGTGATTGGTCTACGGAACATGCAGACGAAGTCAGTGCAGTCGCAACGTGTTGAGTGAAATTCGCCTTCCTGCTAATTACATGCTTGTATGTAGCCTCAGTTAATAAATCTTCAAGTCATAGTACCTCGTCCCATTAAGCATCCTTCATTACAAACACAAAAACAAGACAATTTCTACCAGAAAATTATGATATATACAGTATATATCGTTATTGGGGTTTGTATTGTTGGTTTTGTTGTTGTTGTTTTAATTGTTCAAAAGTAATGTTTGTTAAAACTTTTGGCAATTAGTGACGACCAGTGGGAGGAGTCACTGGCTATATAAGAGGGCTGTGTTGAGTTCCCTCCTCTGGCAGTTTTTGTCTTGCATGAAGGAGGTAGCTTGCTGAGCAGTGTCTGTTCATTAAACCTGTCAGTGTTTTTTTTCTGTAAGTAGTCTTTCGAGTTGTTGTTCTTTTTGTTCTCCTCACTTTTTTTCTTGTAAATATCCTGCACTGCACTAAGGCCGGCATCAATAAAAAGTTCATCTCAATTTTTTCTGACTACGCCTATGAGTTTTTCAAAACGTCAGTGAAGAAGAGAACCTCGCAACGCCCATCTAGAGCAGACTCTTGTAAGGTGTGATATAGCTCCAAATCATTATTCAGGCCATTCATTTAGGTTTGGAGCTGCAACCTCCGCAGCTATGCAAGGTTTGTCAACAGCATCACTGCAGCAGATGGGCCGCTGGTCGTCTTATTACTCCTCCTACGTGCGTCCTGATGCTACTGCCATCCTCTACGCTCAAAGATCGCTAAACCTTGACAGCACATGGTAAGCATGTCAGGGAAATTCACTATGTTTCAATTTTCATGGTGTATCTCACTCATCATCACATATGGGTCATCATTCCCTGAGCTGTCGGCCTTCACACCTTACAGATGGGACACCTTTTCCCATGCCGGACTACGCATCCTTTAAAACGGGGCAACTCAGCCCCTTAGTCGCCGGGCTACGCATCCTCTCAAATGGGGCGTCTCAGTCCCTTGGCTGCTGGGCTATGCATCCTCTCTAACGGGGCATCTAAGTCCCTTGGTCGCCGGGCTACGCATCCTCTCAAACAGGGCATCTCAGTCCCTTGGCTGCTGGGCTACACATCCTCTCAAACAGGGCATCTCAGTCCCTTGGCTGCCGGGCTACGCATCTACTCAAATGGGGCATCTCAGTGCCTTGGCCGCCGGGCTATGCATCCTCTCAAACGGGGCATCTCAGTCCCTTGGCTGCCGGGCTACACATCCTCTCAAATGAGGCATCTCATTCCCATAGCCACTGGGCTACGCGCCTTTTCTCAAATTTGCTGGTTGCACATTCATTGTATTGTGGGCTTATTTGTTAGTATGTTTGGATGTTCAAGGTCACATGTATTCATTGCATCATTCATGCCTGCAGTTTCGTGGCTTCTATGTTTGGTAGACGGTATCCATTAACTTTGAGTCTTGTTTCATTTAGCAGATTGTCATCCTAATTGTTTAATTATGGCTGATTCACTCCGGCTACGGTAACTAATCATCTCTTTGGGGGGAGCTGTGTTTACATTAGGGGCTTGTGCCCCATTCTTTTGGGGGATTTCTTCTGCTGCCAAATTCACACATCCTACGCTCACAAAATTATCCCCATGGAGTCCTTACGCCAAAGATTTCTGTCAAGTTTCATTATTCATTAAGTTTTAATAAATAACATTTAATCTTCAAATTGTGTCTCTCCTGATTGAAAAGTTTAGACTGGAAGACTATAAAAGCTATCACAGCAGTTGTTTAACTCTCCTCTCCCTCATTCAATAGCTCACCCGCTTCCAGCTGCATGCTCCGAAGCTGTCATTGGTAAATCAGCTGTGGCTGTCATCCAATAGCTCAGTGGCACGCCCTTATCGTCAGAATATCAACTTTCTGCTGTTTTTTCAAATATGTCTGTCTCTCCAGCTAGTTCCTTCTTGAATTGATGGTGCGCACCCTTCCACCTCCCCATCTCCACCTGGTCTCCGCGAAGTCTTCAATTCCTGAAATTCATTAACCACCAGTGTCTGGACTCTAGGGGGGGCTTTCTTCTGCTGCTAAATTCACACATCCTACGCTCACAAAATTACAATAATAATTCATAGGATTTAAATAATGCTTTTCTGAATACTCAAAGTCACTTTATATAGAATAAAATTAAAAAAGTAGTAGTAAAAATGATCCCCATTTAGTCCTTACAACAAAGATTTCTATCAAGTTCATTATTCATTAAATTGTAATAAATGACATTTAATCTTCAAACTGTGTCTCTCCTGATTGAAATGTATGTTAGCTTGAGATTGACAATGACAACTAGTTTATCAATGAGTGAATTAATATCAGAGTAAACCTTCACATTATCCTTTTTCCATAGTTACTACACTACTTATGTAGAACATATCATACCCATTGTAGGAGTGATAGATATTTTGAAAGGTATATAAAATCTATTTTCAGATATGAGTCATTTCTGCTCAGTGTGCTTCTACCTGCTGGTCATTCCTCAGCCTGTCACTTCAAAGCTGATTTCTGCACATTGTTAGCTTGGTCTTTTTGAAGTCCAATTTGGATCAGTTCAGTTATCAATAAAGATAAGTAACTGCAAACTGTAACAAACTTTGAATATAGACCAAGGTATTTTTGAAAAGATTGTACTCTTGCCAAGCCCACACTGTGATATCGATATGCCATTTTTATGATAGAGGATAGTTTAGACATATTAGATTGTGAATCAATAGTTAATGTGTTTCTGTCAGTGCTTTCAGTGCAGCCAGGACTCTTTCCTGTCCTCTACATGTTACAGTTTCTCATACTCATAGTAGCAAATCAAATAAAGGACCTCACTCATCTGTTTTAGCATGAAGGTATGCTACTGTAACCAAAAGTAACCACAGCTGCTTTATATAAAACAGATTTTCTGGACAGGAGCACGGTGGAGCAGAGATGCAGAAGTTCTTTGTTCGTGTGACACACTCGGTAACATTACATTAATGGTACACATTACTTTAGAGTTCATGCTTACTTCATGTTGAAGTAATGCATGTAGGATTCATGTAGAATCCATGTAGGATGTACCTTTAGTTCCTGTTACTCATCATGAACTAATAATCAAGTTACTATGAATTCAGGTAATGATAACGTGTTTAATCACAAGTTAAGTTATGTTAATTAGAATATATGTTTCCACATATACAGGAAGCTTTTGTAATAAATATATGTTATGAAAATCAAAATTATGATTATAATCACAATTATGAATTTTTTGAGATTTAGAAAGTAATGATTTACTGATTATGGTCACATGATACACACGCTGACAAGTGAATAAGGGGAGCACTGGCACTTCTTTTGATTCACTCAAATCCCTGGTTTCTATCATGACGGGAACTGCAGCTCCTCCTAATCTTCCCCCCTCTCATGGTGACAGAGAGAACTGTCAGCACAAAGAGGCAGGAGTCTGCAGGTCTGCTTGGAAATCTAGTCCACAGACTTGCTCTACTTTGTGTCCATGCAGATCTGATCCTGGTCTGTGCATGAATTCAATGCTTACATCAATGCTGCAGATGAAGGCTGAACATACTTCTATTAGAGGAACTAATGTCCAGCGATGAGACTTTTTACACCTTGACCTGTTGTGCTACTTAAAACTTTACACTGCCTCCCTTTGTTAGCTCTGAATACAGCCACTGAACATGAACTGTTCTTGTAAACTAGTCCCATATGAGTGTAATTTACAGGACCCAGGACTGACTGAAGTCTTTAGAAATGAGATTTCATTGTACCGTTAGCTTTTGTTGTTTTTTCTAAATTAAATCCACATTTCTTTCAAACCTGTCGTTAAATATTCTCTCACCACTCATCCTAGAGGACTGTGGTCTCCAACATCTGCCACCCTGAGAAACTTGACTTGTTTTCAGTTCGAACAGAGCTCTGTGTCAGTGTTTCACAAAGCAGTCTGAATGTCTTTCACTGTTACATAACTCAGGTGTGAAGGCTGCTTGAAAAAACATCTCTTCTTCTTTTTAACGGCCTCATTTCTTTCTGGTGTTCGGCCAAGCCCTCAAAATTTATGTTGTCATAAAAGTAAGACTTATTTCCACTTCACACACTCACACTCATTTATTCCCACATGTAGCCTAAACCCACCTCACAGTACTGAACATGTGCGTCAGCCACCTTTTGGCAGCCGACGTGTAACATGACTGATGCAAAGACCCTCTCTCATTACTGAGCAGGTGTTTCCCTTCACAGCGCACTTTCTCTCTCTGTCACAGTGAAAAGACTTCCCAGCTGTTTGGTCCTATTAGTCTCTGCTGCATTATAAATCCCCCTGTAACACATCTCACGAGATGAACTCTGAATAAATGAGAATTTTTCATGTGTTATTTTCAGCTGACTAAAGTTAGGCAGGGGCCGTCAAAGCAGAGAAATCAAATCAGACGAACGTCTCTGGAGCAGTCCTCCTTATTCTAGAGAGCAGAATAAATCAGAAACTTCTTGTGTTGGCGTCTTCAGAGGGATGATGGTCACGCCAGAGATAATTCACTTATCGCTGGACTGAGCCAATGAAACCCTTAGTCTCTGAATCAGATCAGGGAAAATGTCTTGGAGGAAAATATCCTTCCTGTATAATGTGTTTAGGAGGCTTTAATATCAGCCAGGTTACAAAACAGACATTAGCAAGGAGTCCTTGTGCAAACATTAAATGTGTGGTTAAAGGAATACAGCATGAGATAATCTAAAACTGAGGTCAGACAACACAATCTCTTTGTCTCTTTGCTACAATGTTCACAGTCACAGATTAGGTGATCACAGAGCCATGAATCTGTGCCGGGACTTGACCACCAGACTTGATAGACTACACGTGGTCCCCGAGTAAACATCATGACTGGCGAGATGACGTAGAAAGGAAAAGGAGTTGAGCTTAACCCTTGGATGCATGACCTACCAATACCTACACTCTTCCATGAGTGGGGTCAAAAATGACCCCAATTAGAATCAATGCGTTTTTGCAATAAACTTAAGAAATTTCTTTAATTTTGGTTAAAGTTGATGATTTTTATTATATTTTGATCAACAAAAGAGTGATTTCATTTTTGACATGTTCATTTATTACTTTTTATTCACATTTCATTACAAAACAATCAATCAAAAATCAAAAAATGTCAAAATACATTGTGTGTCCGTTTGTCTGTTTGACTGTGGAGGACGAACAGAGAATGAACAAACAGTAGGTCCGGGGACCATAACACCGTCCACCGACATGTACACACACAAACGTCTTCTCTCTTCTCACTGTGTGCAGCTGTTACAAACTACTTGCTTCTGGCTGTGATCGTTGCACACAGGAATACTGCATTTCCAGCAGCAATTGGTGGCTTTGCGATCTTTGTTTCTTGGACACATCTGACATCTCTTTCTCTTCTGTTGGCCCTGTGTGCTTCTCTCCTGTGGCTGGATTGCAGCTTTTGTCACTCCTCACCTTCCCATTGCTAACAACAAAGTAGACGGATTTGATGACAATAGTCATGAATGTGGGAATTAAGTTCATAAATGAAGATAATACTTACATGTGTGTTGCTGTGTAATACATTACAGTGCTAAAATTACTTTGTAGTAAGCTAACTTTGTAGTTGGTAGTAAGCTAACTAGCTAACAACAAAGCAGGATAATGTAATGAAAATAATACTAATACTCTATCACAGAAAAGTCATAAATGTGGAAATTAAGTCCATAAATGAAGATAATACTTACATGTTGCTGTGTAAAAATGACCTCCTGGGTGGTGAGACTGCAGCATCAGATGTGTAAGTGCAACAGTAAATGTATACTGACAATCACAGTTGATAAGTATCAAAGGTTCCTAGAGTTAAGCCCTGAGATTCCATAGGAAATGTTTGGGGTCATTTTTGACCCCGCTCATGGAAAAGTGGGGTAGTGATACAAAAGCTGCAATTTCTTAAAATGTATGAAATTTTTTTTTTTAAATGCAATGGCCTCGTGTCACAAACATGTTTTATGAGGAATACCTGGAATATGAAAATATAAACACTTTTAATTTCAAAGATTTTGAAGAATAACAACCCTTGGGGTCATTTTTGACCCCACTTATGCATCTAAGGGTTAACAACACCCAGAAAGAAGACTACAGCATTTATTTTATCCTGGTGTACCTAATGAACTGCAAACTAAGTGTTTACATGGTATTTGCTTGTGTATCCAAATGTTATGATGAATGGTACGCTACTTCATGCTAATGCTAAAGGCAGTTCCTCACCGGGTCTTCTGTTTCCCACCATCATTTCTCTTTTTTCAGTCCGTCGTGGTCGTCCCTAGTCAACAACACATCACAAAGTCAGCGATGTTGTTGCTAGAGCTCCACAAACTTTTCCTCTGTCTTGTAGTTCTGTATTGTAGCTCCAACTTCATCATTCTTCTTTCCCCATTTTGTGTCTGACGTGAAGATACACATTGTAGGAGGCGGTCAGGATGCGGGGGAGGGGGACACAATTGTGGCCTGGGAAGGGGGTGTTCTGAAAGTTATTCCAAAGGAATAACCACAAGTATTGCAAGCAGAGATAAAGGAGAGGGGAAAAAGACAATAATAATGAGCAAGAAACAACCTAAACAAAACTGGGGCAAGGCAAACTAAAGCACCGCTGACAAGAAGCTGACCAGAAAGGACTCAGAGTGAACAGGAAATGCTTGGGTGTGCTTTCGAACTAGCAGAAAAAGACCTTCTGCAGTTCATACAGATAAACTTTGATTGTTCATACACACAGAGGGAAGCTCTCACTATCCCTGAAGGTGAGGCAACGAGTGCCCAGAGCACTGAAACTCACTGATTCATATAAACTACTCACACCTGGTCTCAATCAGCCACACACACACCTGACTCTGCTCTGGGATGATTCCCCTACCAAACTCAAAAAGAAGCCTGAGGCTGTTTTCGAAACAGCCTGCTACATACTACCTACAAATGTAGTAGGCAGTAGGTACTGCCTACTGCATACTGTATTTGAATTTAGTCTGTAGTATGGCTGTTCTGTTTGGTTTGGTCTGCAGCATGCTGGGCCAGACGTCTCTGGATTTCCGGTTTTGGAAAGCGGAAGTAAACAACGGCCAAGCTGATAGCGAAACTACTTCTTTAGCATCCCTTATGATTTAAAAAGTTAAGAAGTGGTTTATATGGAATTTAATGATTTTCACAGCACCTAAAAACTGAGTGCCCCCTTTAAGAAAAAAGAAAAAACGTAACGAACATTGTGCATTATGGGAAACAGTACACGAGGCAGACTGGTCCAATGCATACTGTGAAATTTTCCCGAGTCAGAAGACATCCGGGGAGTTTTGGCATACTGCAGATTCTGCTCTTGTTCACATACTACATACTGAATTTTGGCCAAATCAACACGTACTGCTAGTATAGTAGCCGGTTTCGAAAACAGCCAGAGTGAGTTCCCTTCACAGGAGACAGAAAGAGAATTCCAACATGCTAGACTTGCTGTCGGGGGTCATAGGGCGTCACAGATGTGTCCATGTTTATATGTTTATCGTTCACTATAACTCAGAATACATGCGATAAAACTTTCAATGGGCCCCGAATCCTACAGACTGGACTATAATCACGCTCTTAATGTGCAGTCTGAGACAATAGATAATGTTACACAAACACAACAAATAAAAAAACATATCTACCTCTCCTCTGGACTGCAGAATGACTCCGTCCTTGTCAACAACTCTGTCACTGAATAAAACACAGCTTCATAAGTAAGGTATGGTTAGCAGGTTGTTATGGGAAAAAGAACCCCGACAGGGTGACACAAGCCCCAACGTGAAGTGGAGGGTTCTTGTCCACCCTGAAGGGTTCCTTTTTCCCATAACAACCTGCTAACCATACATTATCCCGCTTATTACCCGGCTACTAACTTAAAATACAAACACGTTGGTAAAAACATTGATTAAAGATGATTTTATTGATCTAAAATGATCTATGTTTACAGTTTTTAAAAACAATTCCCAGTGATTCCTTGTCAGTAATCGTTCCATGGTGATGGATTCTTATCTGCTTGTTGCGGTGTATTTAACATGAAACTGTCCTCATTCAGCTCTCCTTCTTCTCTGAGCTCTGCGGTTCACACACCTTTAAAAATAAACAAATGTCACAACTTTGAACCCTGCTGCTATCATCACCACCTCTCATGGTTTAAGTTTCTTTGTAGAGATTGCCAACCTAAAGTTTCTCTCACCTGCTTCGCTTGTTGATCATAATGATGGACAGGATCCAAGAGGAAAACATCTGTAACCAGCCGCAATAGCATTATTGATTTTATTTTTAAGTATTTTATTTATAATCATGCCTTTTATAATTTTACCATTACTGTTGTTTTCTGACTGTCTGTTACTCTGTGAAGATCTTTGGGCGACATGTTTTTATGTATGAAAGGTGCTATATGAATAAAGTTGAGTTGAGTTGAGTAGAGCATGCTAACGAAAGCTAACATTTCAGACAAATTGTTTACCAATATGATGCTAACGGAAGCTAACGGTTTTACCTCACCTTACAGTCTATGGAGTCAACAAGCAGAAGCTAAATGTGCTGGAACTCTTTTCTGTGGATTGATTTGACATGACGTGTGATCAGTGTGTCTCTGCTGTTGCTCGTGTTAGTGAAAGTTAATAACCATTGTCAAGGGGTTTGGACCAATCAGAATCAAGCATCTAACACAACCGGAAGATCAGTAATACAGCCGGGTACTAAAAGACGTTGAATATCATCACTGAAGGTAATCAGGTTTCATTTTGCACAGCTGTCAGACCATATGACAGAATGGTCTCAGACTGGGCATCATTTTGTCTCTGTGGTTCTGCCAGATCAGGTTCATTTGACTTTGGTCGTATGCAGATAACTGTGTGGAGGACAAAAGATGTAGCTTGATTTGAGAACCCACAGGCTGACAGGTATTCGTTTACACATAAATGCAGGTATATGTTGTTGTTCAGGTCATACTCTGTTTTGGTGTCTGATTCTTGTCAGTCGAATTGCATAAAATGACCAGTGCACAGAGAATGTGTTCTTTTTCCAGATGTCTGTTTTTTGTTTCTCTAAAATGTGCTTGCTACAGCATATGGCTTTGCTGCATTGGTTATCCAGGACAATACTCTGCATATCCTCAATCAGCAGTTATTATCACAGATATATACAGTGTAATTCATATCTCCTTGGTGTGTCCTCTGTAGTCACTCCCGCTCCGTGCTGAGGCTGTGTGCAGGATGATGATCTGTAAGCCTCAGCCTGAGCTGGGCTGTGCAGGACTCCCCAGAGTCTTCACTAACGAAACAGCAGCCGAGCATTCCTGGCTTGCATGATAACTGCTGATGAAACACTCAGCCTTTGCTTAGCTTAGGGACAGTGATAAAAATACTTCTCACCCCATCATTACTTCCTGCTCTGTACATGTAGCAATAAAACGTGCTCCTGACTCAAAGAGGATCTCGCCTCTCGCTGTCATTGTGTCCCTTCATTAGGTTCCATGTTGTGAATCAAAGGGTTGGGTTTCTCAAACAAGTGGGCCAGCTGATAGAGCTAAATGTACTGTACATGTTGTTTGTTTCTAAAAACATCCTAGGCCACAGTGTGTGAGTGTGAATCAGTAAATACATGAGCTGACCACAATCTAAACATGATCAGACAAGGAAACAACAAAACCAGGACACGTTTTTTTTTAAAGCTAAGTAAAAGGATTTCTTCTAGCTTAGAGATGAAAAAATCCACACTGCTTCATAGAAAAGAGGGGTTGTTTCCAATCAGATCACTGATTAGTCCTTATAAGCACAACTGAAACCCAAACCTCATATGGAAAGGTAAATTCTCATTCATATAGCTCCTTTTCCTAGTTTGCCTTATTTTCTCAAACAGTGGTGGATATTGGTTAGCGCCATCATAATGTTGGAAATGTTTTTAGCTAGTTCACCCTTATTGGCATTACAATTTTAGTTCAAGAAAAAGCAGTGGTGGACAAAGTACACAGCCTCATTACTTATGTCAAAGTTTAGATCCTCCTGGTCAAACATTACTCCTATACAAGTGAAAGTTTCTCTGTCAAATTATTTCTTGAGTTAAAGTCATGGAATACTTGCTTCTAAAAATACTTAAGAATTCAAAGTACTTAAAAAATCTCAAAATGTTGTATTTTCACAATACATAAGTGCAGTAAAGAATACATAGGAGTACGTTATGTTACATTATATTTATTTAGAAACCATTACTTGAAATCTCTAAACCAATATCATGGAATAAAAACAGATACTAAGTTACTCCAAGCACAGACAACTTAGTTCGAAATGTTCATCTGGAATGAACCAAATGTTACGTAGCTCAACACGCTTTCTCAGGTTGGACTGTGAATGTTTGTTTGTTTGGGCAGAGTGGAAAACAGGGAGAACATTTCAAACGATACGTATCATTCTTCATTTAAAAAAACCTCTAACACGGGCTGAAGATATGGCCATGGGTGCTCAGGTGGAGAATTATAGCCATCATTACCACCTCTAAATGAACTGCCTGACCTGAGTGAAATCTGCTCTGTGTTTGCTCCACGATCAACCGTGGAGACGCAACGATATACAGGTACGACTAAACCACTGAGACAAACAGAACTAGACAAACACATTTTCCTGTCTTAGGGATCAGATTTCAGAAAAGAGAGGGAAATTCATGAGCTGACTTCAAAGCAAAAGTAGTGAGTAACTAGAGCACTGATAGAAATGTAGTGGAGTCAAAAGTATGATCATTTTTGTCTTTAAATGGAGTAAAAGTAATAAGTTCCCCCAAAAATAATACTCAAGTATAGATACTCAAAAAATGTACTTAAGTACAGTACTCAAGTAAATTTACTGTTACTGTCCACCACTGAGAAAATGTCAGGGAGCAGAAGAATTCCTGAAAGAAAAACCCAGTCATAAAGTCAGGACTGCAATCAGAATAACAATTGGCTGTATTTGCAAAGTAAACAAACATGGATTTAATGTTTTTTGTTGCTGTAATGTTCAGGAAATGCAGACAAAATGTTGGTTTGAATAAGTTATCCAGGTACTACTTCTGCTGAGTGATAAAATGTAAATCCCAGCAGCAGAACCCTGGCTGCTACAGAGCTGTGAGTGTGAAGGGAGTGTGCAGCTACGATCAAACCAACCCAGAATCTGTGATTTGTTTTTGAGCTGATCTGAAACAGTTAGTGTAATGTAGCAGTCTGGACAGAGTGTTCTTGGCTTATTCCTGCTCCCTCTGCTCCTGCTCACACTGGCTGGCAGGAAAAAAATGTGTTTTCATGGAAAATGAACCTTCTTGCATGATTATGTATACTTGTGTTTGATTTGCATAATGTGAGTGTATCTATGGACTTTGGCTGACATACAGCCTGGGGTTTCCCCTAAATTGGCTTTGTGTGTTATGCGTGTGTGGTTAGCCGTGTTAAAGTAATATAGAGGAGAGCTGGTGAACAGATTAATGCTCAGGATCAGAAATCTTTATTTATTGAGCCGCTACTGCAAGCGAAGCAGCAGAAGCACAACTTTAATGACAACCACTGAATGAACAATGGGCAGAGGCTTCTGTCTGCAACATCTACACTTAGAGTGCAGAACTGATGCTCTATAACACACTTAACAGTCATAAACCTGCACAACTATCAAGTATTACTAGCAGAATAACTGTGCAACAATTATAATAACACTAAACACACTCTTGAATATCGATAGCAACACTCCCATGAGCCTTTGCAGCAATATGTTTGTCTAGTTGAGTGCAACTTCCAGGTCGCTACAATATGTTTTAGAGTAAAGAAAAAAATCTTAACTAGTCGTACATTTTCAAGATCATTCATGTGTAAGGAATTTTCTGAAAATATACACTACCAGTCAAAAGTTTGGAAACACCTTCTCATTCAAGGGTTTGTATTTATTTTAAGAAATACTGTAGAGTAATACTAAAGACATCAAATTATGAAAGAACATATATGGATTATTTAATGAACAAAAAAAGTGTTAAACAAAGCAGAATATGTTTTATATTTTAGATTCTGTAAAGTAGCCCCCTTTTTCCTTCATGACAGCTTTGCTCAATCTTGGTATTCTCTCAGTCTGCTTCATGAAGTGGTCTCCCTGAATGGTCTCTCATTAACATGAGCCTTGTCAAGAGTTCATTTGTAGAATGACTTACCTTCTTAATGTGTTTGAGACCATCAGTTGTGTTGTTCAGAGGTAGGGTTAGTACACAATGGATAGCTCTATTTGACTACTGTTGTAATCCACATTATGGCAAAACCAGATTATTTCATAGTTTTGATGTCTTCAGTATTAATCTACAATGTGGAAAATAATTAAGATAAATGAAAACCATTGAATGAGAAGGTGTGTCCAAACTTTTGACTGGTAGTGTAGCTGTAGAAAGACAAGCCTCCTGGCAGAGTGAACACATAGCAAGGCCAGATGGAGAGCTAACTGGAAAATGTTAGCTAGCAGCCAAAAGCTAAACCTCCTGAACTACCAGCTGAGTCTTATTTTTCTATCTAATATAAGTCAATCACTATTTTGATTCATCATATGTCATGGAGTTGAAGCTCGTTATTCATCCTAAAACTCTACTCAACTTTACTCTACTACTGTCCCACATATATCCTCCCCTCTATACCTCTCTAAATGAAGGTAGAGTTTCTATACCTGGATATTTCAGTACACTATGTGCCACTGTGCTGTTTTATGTGATTTTAAATGCAGTATCATCAATCAAGTTATCCTAAAGGACTGTCCTGTTTGAGTGTCGACACAGTACAAAAACAGCTTAATAGACGATGTACCACATGCCTGGTTGGAAGCTGTGAGTTTACAAAGCCTTAAATAACACAGTTGGACTGCGGTCAGCTGCTGGAGGATTTCAGTCCACATATCTGTGGACTCAGGCTTTGCTAAAAGTAGTTTTTGGACTTGACGCTGGTCTGAAAAATGCACTGAATCAAGCTCTGCTGCTGTGATGTCTTCTAACTGTTTATTTGCTTGGCAGGGCCCATGAAACCGACCTCACTTTCCACACTCCACATTTAACCGTAGATGTTCCTCCAACTCACCTGGGGCTTGTTTTCTGCCCCAGAACTCCACCACACTCTTAGCTTGTGTTTATTATTGAGCTGAGAAGTATCACGAGTCTGTTTGTGGATCTAAAACAGGTAACAAAGATCTTCGTTGGAAAAAAGAGCAGAATACAGTTTAGTTGTTGTGCAAGATGTGGGTTACCTGAATGTTTGTTGTAGAAGAAAAATATGCAGGGCTGTATTTTGATAGAAACAGGCCTGAGTTCTGTAACATCTCTGCACATAAATATGAGCCCTCGGGACATGACGCCACTTGCAGTTCTTCTCTGGAAGCACTTTGTCAGAACGCCGAGGAGGCTGAGGAAAAAAGGGACATTTGTTGTCAATTTATCCCCGCTCTCAGATGAAAGCGGTCCAGTGGATTTATGGCACCTCAGCACAGGCTGCCATGTGCTGGAGGTATGCTGCATCATGTGGACGTGAATACTTAGCAGGCTTACACTGCCAAAGCTTCCTATTTTGCATATCTGAGCAGTTACTGAGCCTGGCTCTGCTGTGAGTTATTTGTCCTCTGTATGAAAGACCTGCTCTCCTCATCCAGTCTGAGGTGTCATCTGGAAGAATCATTCAGTGCTCGTATCTGTTTCAAAGTCTGGGGATCCATTTAATGTGGTCAGGTCAGAACTATGAAGATTACATCATGATTTATGAGTTTTGGTAGAAATGTTAAACGCTTCAAAGACACATGTTTGCAGAATTATTGGGTCGTAGTTTCTTGATGTGCAGGATGTACCTTGGGCTTAACTTATCTAGAAAACCAGAGGCTGCTTTTTATTACTTTAGGCCATAGACTGTATAAAATATGGACATAGTATCCGTGACATCACCCATCTGTTTCTGAAGCACTGCCAATCAAGTCAGCTATGCCTCTCATTGGAACACTCGTAATCTTAATATCTTCGAAATTGCTGCATTAGAAAAAAATTCACCCCTCGTTCAGTGTGTGCCGATCGAGAAATGAGCTATCCAGACTACACTTGTCTTTTGTACCAGGCTGTAAACATGTTTATTTCTGCTGTAAAGGTCGGCTTTTTTAAATTTGTGTGTATGTTGTTTTCGGTACTTCCGGAGCCAGCCTCAAGCGGATCCTCGATGAACTGCAGTTTTTAGCACTTCCGCACTGGACTCATATTTTTAGACCGGAGGTTGTTGCTTGCTTTAGACCTGGGCTATTCAATTAGAGGTGCTCCGGAGCCAAATCTGGCCCACAGGCAACCCCAAGTAGCCCCAACCTAATCAGTGTGGATTATGAGGAATATATGAATCCATATATTGGATGCAGTGTGCCCAAAAGTAGCTTGGGAGTGAGCCATCTTACTTCATTACTATCTATGTCGAGATGTAGGTTCACAGAAGTAGTCTTGTTCAAAACATTCAGACCATGCTTAATATCTCTGCTTTTATACATTTCATTGTCCAAACTAAATTAACAGCAACTTCCAGTTTAACCTTGCTTGGGCTGCAGAGTATTTATTTGTTTTACTGCCAACTCCAAATGCAAAACCAAAGTGCTTCATTTGCAACAAGTGCCTTGCAGTAATTAAAGAATGTTGGTGATGTGGAAGGAGGGATGCTGAATGTGAAGAAGGGCAGACATCTGATGAACTAAACACTGACGATGAGGAGCAGAAGTGACAGAGGTGGAGGAGGTGAACCTGCAAACTGATGGAGCAGAGAGGAGAACAGATCTTAAGTTTGGCTGCAACATGATGATTGACTGAGAGCAGTCGTGGCAAAGCCTGGTCGGTGAATATTTCAAAGAGTAGAGAGAAGCAGGAGATAGACTGATTGACAGATTTATGGAGTGATATGGTGAGTGATGAGTCTTGAACTTATGATGAGCTTCATTAGAGACTAAAACAATAGTCTTGCAAAGTAAAACTATGAGTAACTTTTTCATTGAGCTCATTCTTTTGAGGCAAATTTCCATCACTGCAGAGGAACCTTTTCTGCATGGCTCTGCTAGCATGTGAATGATTGTGTTGTGCAGTGTGCACAACACTTTGACTCAAGCTGCGATGGCTTTTGTGAACTGCCATTCCTCAGTAAACCAGGCTTTAACTGAAAATTACACCAAAACAGAAAAGTGTGTTAACATTCAGCTTTCTTAAATGAATGAATGTTAACACTGCGTCTCTGATGAGTCTTAATGTGGTTAATATATTGAGGGCCTGTGCAGCACAGTTGTACTGCAGTAAAGTCGACACACCTTCATTAGTCCTTAAGCCTTCATTTGTGCCAAATTCTTGTTCCGAATGAGGATTACCCTCAGGATTTAGCCAATTACCTGCTGAAGCTGCGTTGCCCAAGATGAACAAACTTGAAGGATTGTTAGGAAGTAAGTGCCAATTCACATAACTTCTCTAACATACCAAGTTTTAGAAACCCAAATCCATTCCTCATGTCCTGAAAAGGAAATCCAGTGAAGTTGAAAAAACCTTTAGACAGCCAAAGCCTTCAGTGAGTTTATACAAACTGAACAGCTTGTTGAGTAATGTTAAATTGTTGAAATCTGATTTGGCTACAGAGGGAACATGGATTTCTGTTGGCATATTTGTAGAGAAGGCAATAATACAGCAAGATGTTTGTATCCTCAGACATGTGGAAATGTGTTGGAAGGTAGAAGCAGGTAAAAAAAAGCTTTTAAACAGGTATTCAGCCGTATGAAGGCTTTGGACTTGAAGAAGACAGCGACCAATAGAATATACGTAGAGGATGAAACTCACTGGGTCTCGTTGGAGGTAGAAAACTTCAAATTGTTGCAATTGAAGGATCATTTGGTGATCACAAGATAAAACGTTGTTACTTTGTAAGTCTCACAATAACCCACAAAGTGGTTTCAGTTGGATGTGACATTGGAAATCTGGATAACATAATGTGATATTGCAGTCCTGTGTGCAGACTGTGCTTTTTTGTGTATGTTAGAACTACAGTTCTCTTATATCTGATGCATGGTGCCAATGTTGAATTTGTTTACAATAATGACTGGTACATTCTTGCTACATTGGAAGCTTTATGTGAATGTTTAAAACGCCTGGTGCTCAGATGTCAGTAGACCTCAAGCTGAGACGGAGCCAGGGGCCTCCTGTTCATTTCAATCAGGCCTGTAATCACTCACGAGCAGCAGTGTAGAACAATGAAATCTAAAATTACAATCTGGCCTCTAAGAAGTTCACCAGGACCCAAGACCCTACACTTTATCACTGACTTTTGGTCCATCCAAGTTCTTTTGTACATATTTACAGTTCTTTCAAGATGCACAAACACACATATGTGCACGTGTATGATGCATTGTACTGCACATGTTTGCACATAAACGTCTCTGCTCTCATGGCTGACTCGCATCCTGTTTACTTGAACATCCTCAGAGACCAACAAACTGCTACTGCTCCTTACACTTTGCACGTATCCTTACTGCCCTAATTAAATTGATAATTTACTGTAAACTTTGGAAAGTTTGGGAAGCAAATGCTTCCATATTGTTTCAACATAATTTCAGGAGAGCATGTGTGTTAGAGGATATAGGGATTAAGCCACAAACTGAGTTTCCCTCAGAGAGATTCTTCCTGGAATCTGAGTTTACAAGTGAAAATCATGGTTTTGGATTTTGGAGTTCCCAGCATGCAGGCCTGCTCGTTGTACCTAAAGTCTCTAAAAGTAGTATGGGAGGTAGAGCCTTCAGTTATCAGGCACCTCTCCTTTGGAATCATCTACCAGTCAGGGTCCAGGAGGCAGACACCTTCTCTACTTTTAAGAGTAGACTTCAAACTTTCCTTTTTGATAAAGCTTATATTTAGAGCTGGCTCAGGCTTGGACCAGCTCTTAATATTACTGCTATAGGCTTAAACTGCCGGGGGAACTGACACACTGGGATCCTATCTCAGCCATTACTATTACTACTGTGGGTTCCAATGAACGAATCCTTAGTTTTGATGCTCTCAAAATTTCCCAAAAAAATCCACAAGACAACTTGATGACAGGTTCAACTGTTTACTTCAGCAACAATAATAAAACAGTACAGAAAGTGTCAATTTTTCAAGTTTGTATCCACAAAATCCAGAAACAATAAAAGAGAGCGAGAGAGAGAGGTCAAAAAACTGTGTGGCTCCACTCTCTCTGCTTGCCTAACTGCTCAGTAATTTAAAAACAAAATTTAACAAGGGGGCAGAGCTATAGCATGCATGCTTTAGCCACCCTTCCAACACATGACAATCTATATCACACATCCACATACCATTTTAATATTTAATATGAGAAATTACATACATCATTATGAACTTTAACTATTTATCATATTTTTATAAATGTATATATTTATCTTAATCCTTATAAATGAACTATTTCTGTAAAGTATTACTTGTACATGAACTTAAATTGTTATGACACCATGAATTGTATTTAGGCTCCTACAACTACTATCCATCTCACCACTATCATCTCTCTCTCTCTTATTCTCCTCTATCCCTCTCTCAAACCCCGGCCTCAGAAGATGTGTGTCTAACTCATGTCTGGTCCTGCTGGAGGTTTCTGCCTGTTAAAGGAAGTTTGTCCTTGCCACTGTAACTTGCTAAATGCTGCAAAGTGCTCTGCTCATGGTGGATTAAGATGAGATAAGACTGAGTCCTGTCTGTAAGATGGGACTGGATCTTATCCTGTCTTGATGTTGGGTCTTTGTTCATAATAGAACATAGAGTACGGTCTCGAGCTGCTCTGTTTGGAAAGAGTCTTCAGATAACGTTTGTTGTGATTTGCTGATATCCAAAATGGTGATTTTTTTTTGTTTTTTTTTGTTTGTGTCGGTGGTGAAAGTGGAGTTGGATTCAATATTGGATCAAGAAGAGGCAGCACGGCCAACAAATAAAAGCACAGAGCACTTGGACCCTATATAGAGCAAGTTGGCTGTCTTATCTAGCAGCCTTTCACCGTCATAGAATATTATTACACTTTAATAAATTATAAACGCGACACAGGGTTGGTTACTGCGTCATATGTAGCCTAAATGCACAGGCTGTGCTAGCTCAAACACCTGGAGCAAGGAGACATGACGGTGAAGTTTAGGCAGCATGTCTTTGACAGATTTCAGAGCACTGACAGGACACAGCATTAGCTGATAGAGCAGTGCTGACCTCAGACACAGTAAAATGATGTATGTACAGCAGGGATTTCTTTGTAGAAGTTATGTTTCATTGCAATGAATGCAAGCAGGGAAAGCAGGCCTCACATCTCCAGCATGGTTATACAGACACAAGAATGATGAATATAAAGAGGAGATTGGATTACACAAACATTTGCAGTAATTTAAAACAGGGTAGATGTTTCTAGCTTGTTTCTAGCTTTGGAAAAAGGTTAATTTCCCTCTTTAAGGCTGGAATAACCTTTCTATACATGACAGGCTCATGTTAATGAATGCTGTATGTGTATCAAAGTGCATTCATGTTTACCATCTATTACTGACCGGGTACAAACTCACTCAGTCATGTCAATCACCCAGTAAAACCAGCCTTTCACCTTCAGACGTCTACAACAAGAAGTGACATCATACGTCAGGTTTCCATGGTGAAACACACACATGGCGACACACTGTCTCATAGTACACCATACAGTACACACACTGTTTCCTGCCAAACAGACCCTGACAAGCCGGCCTGTCTGTCCCTCGTGCAGCGTCACCGCAGACTCAAAAAGCACAAACCCACTTTAGTTGTACTTTTTAAAGCAGCGATTCATCGCGCTCACAGGTTACATTAGGTGAGCCGTCCCCGGTCGCAGGCAGACTGGATGAATAAAGGGAGAACAGGAGAGCGGTTCTCTGCTGGGACAGAGAGCCCAGTCTGGTGGAAGACGGCCCTGCAGGGTTTGATATCAGTGGGAGCAGAGACGATCCCACCGCTGCGGCTCGAACAAACATCGGGTAGATCTTGGAGTTGCATGACAAGCCTCCATCTGTTTCCTGAAAAGGCATCTGTGCGTTTAAATCAAATATGGGGCTGTATGGTGTATGTTTGGGAAAGCCACAGGTCTGTCTATATGTATACACACTTTAAGAAAGTTTGGACCAGTCTGCATTTTTATCCATACTTGACTGTTAAGCTATCAATCATACATGGCTGGGAAATCTATACTTATCCAGAAACGTTGGTGGACATCTGCACCCGCTGGAAAAAACTCCAGAGATAAATACGCCTCTGTCATGAAGAGTTTGCAGTGATTAAGTCAACTCCTAACTCACCTTATTTAACATGGGGTCAGGGTAATTAGGGTGTGTTGTCACATCAGGCCCTTGTAAGTTGCTGAATTCAGGACACAATGTTTGAGATGCTTAACAGCTACACAACCTCGCCATTTATTTCCCAACCCTGCAAAAACAATGGAAACATTATGAAAAGTGGTCTATATGTTCCAAAACAGATAATTCTCTGAAACTTCTTTTTTTTTTTTTACATAATACATTGAGATAAGCCAACTATGGGGCGCTGTTTGTAAAGTTGTGCACACTGAAAATAACAGCTATAATTTTACAATACAAATTCACACTGATGCCTAGTGGAAGTACCAAAATAAAAGCAATGTATAGCGGAAAAAATATCCCAGCCATAGTCTGTCAGTGCTGGCTCCTACTGGTTATAGCCGGACTGCCCGCTGTAAAAATTCTGGATAGGCAGTTTTGGAGGCCACAAAGAGATTTCACAACGCTCAGAGACAGAACTGACCATGTCTATGGTACGGACACTCTAAGTTGCTATAGCTAAGTCTTTATCACTTTATGAAGCTTTTACTTTGGTATTTCCACTATAGGCGGCAGTGCAAATTTGTATTTTAGCTAAATATTTAGGATCACAGAGCAACATTTAACATCTATATTTAATATTTATGTTTAACATTAATATTTATATTTAACATTTATATTTAACATTTATAATTAACATTTATATTTGTGTTATATTTAACATTTGTATTTAACATTTAGATTTGTATTTAACATTTATATTATATTTAACATTTAGATTTAACATTTAGATTTAACATTTAGCATTTTGATTTAACAGTGAAAATAACATTAAATGTATTTTTCACAACAAAACTAAATGTGAAGAAGATCACAAATATTTCTCTAAATGTGATAAAAAAGTGACTTAAAAATTCACACTACATGTCTATGATGATTTGTAGCTAAATGTATAGTAATGTTGCTGTTATTTTCAGTGTGCACAACTTTATAAAGGGCGCCACATTGCCAAATAACATTTTGGAGCCACACACTGCTCTCATATGATTCTCATGTACTTGTAACTCACTACTGGCAGAGCCACCAGGGGCAGTTTGGGGTTAAGTGTCTTACCAAAGACACTTCTGATCTAGGATTGGACACCCAACCATCCAGTTGAAAGGCAGATGATGGGTGTTGGTGGACAGGGGAGCACAGAATTAAACAACAGTGGGTCTGTCATGCAATGCAAACGCAGCCAGTGGAAGTGCTGGGTGACACTCTGGAGCAGAGAGCAGCAGGGGGCCAACTCAATATCTTGCAACATGCTGCCTCATTGATTCTAGCACACTTCAGCACTCCTAACACTGATAGCTTTGCTATTTTTGATCATTTATTTCCTTTTTTCTTTTATTTGTAGCCTGCTATGTTTGTACATTGCTGCACAAAATACAGCTTTCAAAAAATAAAAATAAATAATAATAATAATAATAATAATAATAATAATAATAATAATAATAATAATAATAATAATAATAATAATAATGAATATGGAGCACCTCTGGTTGTTTTACTTAGTCCCATGCAGTAATGGTGAAGATGGTTTCTCTTAAAGTATGTCTTCATTCTTAGGTTGAATCAATAACCTTTAACAGACTTCTGAAGACTGTATTAGCATAATATTTGAATGTTTTGGGTTCAACTCCTAACAACATTTTGCAGCCATGTAATGACTAAACTTTCTGGGACAAAACTTCTGAGGTAAAGCCTGTTCTTCTTGTGTGGCTCATTTGGCTGAGGTGAGCATTATTCATCTTCTGTAAAATCCAAATCCAGGACAAAAAGAAATGGTTGCATGTTCTCTGTGTAACCCTTTCAGCAAGGCAGACATGCCAAAAAAGAAGTCAGGCTGATTTCTGCTCTTTATCAGTCTTTAGCCCTGTCCTGCAACATCTCCAACAAAACCCACAGAAAATGTATAAGAGACTTTTGGTTTGATATCCTTTCATTGCAGGCAATGCAACATTACAATTACCAATGAGGCAAAACAGAGAAAACTAACTAGATCTGAAATCAAACAAAAGGTCTGGCTCCCTTCTCTTCAGTTCCAGTTTGGACTAATCCAGCAAGCGGACCATTTACCTCAACTCTGAATACAAATTTATTTCATTCTTTGGAGGTTTTCTTCTCATTTTTCTTCAAAAGTAAACTTCCATTGTAAGTTGGCTTTGGAGTCAAAGAGCAGTGTGGTGATCTCATAAGACATCACTCATTATATGCCAACAGTATCAAGCCAACATTACATAACACAAACCAGAGCCACAGACTAATAGACTCTGTATGGGAGTGGATGTTATGGCTTACTTTAGAGTCGGCCTTTCATTGAAGGACTTCAAACTTTTTGAAAAACAACTCACTTCACCGCTCACACTGTGGAGAGACAATACAAACATGAGGCTGCATATTCTGGTTCAAGCCCACTTCTAGCAAACCACATTACCCAGACTCACAATTCTCAAACATCTCACTGAACTTAAGAACAGAGTTGTCCCTCCATAGAGACAAGGACGGGATGAGCTTATAATAAAATCATTACTGTATCGTTGAGTATAATGTGTTGATGTTTGAAGTTATATGTGCAGGTTTAAGGCCATATTACAGAGCAGGAAAGGGTAATAAAGATGCATAAAGTCAGCATTAGTTGCAGAGAGGATTGTGTACCATCTATAGTCTCTAAAGACCGTAGTCCCTTATCTACAACTTTGAACTAAAACTCATATTGTTTTATTATTGTGGGTTTAATATTAATAATAACCACTTGCCTATTTCTTTTCCCTTTAGCCACCATGCTAACAGTCCTCTGACCCAAGATTATGGCCAAATCCAAATTCCCTCGCATGGTCTTACCTTTAGTTCAGCTGTACATCAGAACAGCAACAAATCACTTGGCTGGAAAAGCTATTTTTCAAATACTTGTAAAATTCATCAGATGAAATACTCTTTTGTCTTTGGTGTCAGTGTTTAATGAGTTGATTGATTAAGGTCCTAGTTATTATTCTATTTTGTCCCTTCGAGCTTACCACAGTTAAGCTTATATTTCTTATGTTTATCTTCCTTTTTGTTTGTACTGTTTATTATTTGTTTATTATTATTTTTTGGTGTTTTCTGTATTTATACATTTTTTCTTCTCTTTGTTGGTTTTGTATCACTTATATATAATTTGTTAACTTGTGTTGGACAAAGAAATACTGAACAAATGCAAAAAAAAAGTTGAATGACAAAAGTTATCTAAAAATAGTACAATTTACCCATTTACATTAAAAAATATCGACAAAAATAGTAGCTAAACTTCAAATAAAACCTTGAAAATAGAAAATGTAATACTTTTCAGCCTTTCTTTTTGTCAGATGACTCCTAAGTTTAGGGTTAGTGAACAGTTAATTATCAAAAGTATCAGTAGCAGTAGGTTCATTTATAACCGCACAGGAAACACAGCCACATGCTCATGTAGGTAGACAAATTTTTTGCTGACCAGCTAAATGAAGCCACAGTAAATCACTTTGACGGACACTGGGGGTCGCGAGTCTTTGGCACCTACACTTTGGGGGTCCTGGGCTGAAAAGTTTGGGGACCCCTGATCTAGCTCCCAGCAACCTTGTTTCCAGCAGCAGACATCAGTTATGAGTAAAAAAGCCCTTTCAAGTATAGACAGAAACACTGTAGTATCAGTGCAGCACCGAACCCAAGCTGGTGAAGAAAGTGGAGCACTCAGCAACTGAAGAGCGGGTTATTTTTCTTAAGAGTGGGTGGAGACAAAAGCAGAGTGAAGACTTAAATAATGTGGAATGAACACAAGCAAGACTGCAAATGAGCAGCAGTGTTGCTCTTTGTCTGCTGGGTGTGGAAATAGATCACCGCTCACTCACATATTATCCAAATAAAGCAGCCAAATAAAGCACCCAAATAAAGCTTTAAACCAATAATTTTTCTAGAAGGACCGAGCCGTCTTCAGTGCGATGTAGGATCACTCTAAGTTAAATGTCAGATTGTAATAATAATAATAATGTCATAAAATATTATAGTATGATAACCTGGCTTCTTTACTTTCACAACAGCCTGCTATTTCCGTGGTTTTCAACTATGCAGGAAAAAAAGCTGTCCACTCAGCATACAGCCTACAAGACACACACTGAATTACACTGCAGGGATACATTTATTTATAACACAACCTAATTCCAGGCCTCATTTGTCAAACTGTGGATGTGAACACCCAGATACCGCTCCCTGTTTACTCTGGAAATGCCCACAGCTACACACACATTCAAACACACACGCAAAGGTGCATAACACGCTACACTGAGGACATTTGTGGTGTGTGTCTGTGTGTGTTTCTGTCTATATATGTCATATTTAGACACTGGTGTGCAACCTATTGCTGCACAGAGTTTTGAAATAGTTGTGTTAAAAGCCTTCCAGGGTAATTGCACAATAGAAAGCATAACAATTATTATAGGAGGAACCATTTTGCATAAGACTTTAGGGATTTTGGATTTATTCCTCTCCCCTGCTTCTATTTCATTGCCTCAGAACCACAACATGTGTCTGTCTAATGTCTGCCGGGAGGCGGAAAACCTCACAGGCCCAGTTTTAATTCCCCCCTACAAATAACAAGCCGAGCTAAAACCTCCCTGAGGAAAACAAATTCCTTTTTTAAGCATTCTCACAGGGCTTCATAGAGGGATGTAATGGGCTGTATCACTGTTCCCTCTTGATTTAATTTCCACAGAATAAAGCAGCACTGGAGCATTAATATCTTCACTTGATTCTGATCCAGCATTATGTTTTCTCCACACAGACTGGGCTTGGCTGCACAAAGAACACACACAGATGAAATCACTCATAAACTTCATATTCATATTCCCCCAAACTAATTACAAGTTACAGAACCACAACATTTCAAGCTTGATGTGGCACTTCCCATTCATTCCAGCTGTCTGTGTAATTTGTTTCCCATTAAAAGTAAGTGTGATCAAGGGACCGTCTTCACACTCGCCTTTCACTGCTGCATTTCAGTCTCCCTCTGACCTGTGGCTTCCTCTGGAGAGTCAGGCTGAGGCCCAGAGAGAAGAACACAAACATCATTAGCATGACGGTCCAAGTCCTGGAGTGAACTTTGAGGGAAAAGAGCTCTTTTCTTCCCGGTGATTGATTAATCTGCAGAGGCATTTAAAGACACCCAGCAACCTGGGAAACCAAAGCTTTGCACAGT
>NC_048272.1:31745717-31750844 GCF_009762535.1 Notolabrus celidotus | reverse complement strand
GATTTAGAATGGGATTCATGGAGTAAATTAGGGTCTACAATGCCAACACTATGCGATAACCGTAATAGCTATCAGAAAAAGGATCAAACCGTGAGCATCAGAAGACTCTGATGAACACAGTGATATGTTTTTCATGTCTGTACAGTCAGAAATGTAGTCAGGGCAGCGAGTTAAGAAAAGTGAAACTTTTGCTGCCCTCCAGAAATATTTAACATTACGGCAGATGGCCGAGCAGAGAGACTTTCTCTGACAGTTGGTGACCTGGTGGCTCAACGGTACAATCTTTTGCTTTGGTTACCTCTTTGACAGAAGCAGGAGAAGACAGGGAACGTTTTGATGTCTTATTTGTGTATGTGGAGTGAGATTTGTGGATTTTCTGGCAATTTTTCCAGAGGCCATGTCCCATTTTTTTCCCAGCCTGCCCACTCTAAGTTTTGAACCTCTCACTCTGCCCACCAGAGTTCCACCCCACACACACCAATGTTAAAGTGAGGGAAGAGCTGAAATTTGATGAATTTTTGAACAGTGAAATCTGTGAAACTGTGAAAGGTATCAAAAAAGTGAAACAAGTGTAGATAGCTGAAAGTCTTGTGAACAGTTTAAAGTTTGAATGGAGTCTATAAGTGAAAGTATGCTGAAGCTATGAGCTGTAGTAGTTGAAGAAGTTGAAGTGGATTTGAAGATTCCGCCCCATCTGTTTCAATGTTAAAATAAAGGTTGAATAAAGTTGAATAATTCAAAAAGTATAAGGGTTGAATATGTGAAAAGATATAGCCTGCGAATGGTGAGGAAGCTGAATAGTTTAAAAGTTGAACGGTGAAAATCGGACAAAATTTGAAGGCTGTGAAAGCGGTCACGGAAGTGGAATAATAACTAGAAAGGTTGCATTTCCTGAAAGCAAATGCGTTGAAATGCTGAAGCTGAAGGCTGAAAGCTGTGAAACACAGCTGAACATGTGGAATAGTAGTAGAAGTAGTTGAATTAGTGGAAGTAGAAGGATTAGAAAATGTAGAAGGAGAGGAAGTTGAAGAAGTTGAAGAATTGGAAAAAGGAGAAGAAGTTGAAGGAGTGGAAAATTTAGAAGTGGAAAAAGGTGAAGGAGTGGAAAAATGTAGAAAAAGGAGAAGAAGTGAAAAAGGAGAAGAAGTGAATAAAGTGGAAAAATGTAGGAAAATGTAGAAAAAGGAGAAAAAGTGAAAAAAGAGAAGAAGTGAATAAAGTGGAAAAATTAAAAAAGAAGTTGAAGTGTTAGAAGTATTAGCACCTATAAACTGCTTGACAAACTATGGAAATGTCTTACCTGTGTGTGTGTGTTTGTGTGTGTGTGTGTGTGTGTGTGTGTGTGTGTGTGTGTGTGTGTGTGCTTGTGTGTTTGTGTGTGTGTGTGTGTGTGTGTGTGTGTCTGCGTGCTTGTGTTTGTCACTCACTGATGAGGTCATCTGAATCACCTGTGTGTGTGTGTGTGTGTGTGTGTGTGTGTGTGTGTGTGTGTATGTGTCTTTGTGTTTGTCACTCACTGATGAGGTCATTTGAATCACCTATGTGTATATGTGTGTCTGTGTATGTTTGTGTCTGTGTGTGTGTGTGTGTGTTTGTGTTTTATTACTCACTGATGAGGTCATCTGAATCACCTGTGTGTGAATGTGTGTCTGTGTGTGTGTCTGTGTGTGTGTGTTTGTGTGTGTGTGCATGCGTGCTTGTGTTTGTCAATCACTGATGAGGTCATCTGAATTACCTGTGTGTGTTTGAGTATGTGTGTGTGTACGTGTGTCTTTGTGTCAGTCAGAACTGACGAGGTCATCTGAATCACCTGTGTCTCCAACTGCCATTAACTGTTTCCATTGTGATGGGACCAGCTGTGTAACTGCTGTGGGACAGTTGATTAAGAATGGGATTCATGGAGTAAATTAGGCTCTACATATGCCAACACTGTGCGATAACCGTAATAGCTATCAGAAAAAGGATCAAACCGTGAGCATCAGAAGACTCTGATTAACACAGTGATGTGTTTTTCATCTCTGTACAGTCAGAAATGCAGTCAGGGCAGCGAGTTAAGAAAAGTGAAATGTGTGCTGCCCTCCAGAAATATTTAACATTACGGCAGATGGCCGAGCAGAGAGACTTTCTCTGACAGTTGGTGACCTGGTGGCTCAATGGTACAATCTTTGGCTTTGGTTACCTCTTTAACAGAAGCAGGAGAAGACAGGGAACGTTTTGATGTCTTATTTGTGTATGTGGAGTGAAATTTGTGGATTTTCTGGCAATTTTTCCAGAGGCCATGTCCCATTTTTTTTCCAGCCTGCCCACTCTAAGTTTTGAACCTCTCACTCTGCCCACCAGAGTTCCACCCCATACACACCAATGTTAAAGTGAGGAAAGAGCTGAAATTTGATGAATTTTTGAACGGTGAAATCTGTGAAACTGTGAAAGGTATCAAAAAAGTGAAATAAGTGTAGATAGCTGAAAGTCTTGTGAACAGTTTAAAGTTTGAATGGAGTCTATAAGTGAAAGTATGCTGAAGCTATGAGCTGTAGTAGTTGAAGAAGTTGAAGTGGATTTGAAGATTCCGCCCCATCTGTTTCAATGTTAAAATAAAGTTTGAATAAAGTTGAATAATTCAAAAAGTATAAGGGTTGAATATGTGAAAAGATATAGCCTGAAAGTGGAGAAGGAGCTGAAGAGTTGAAAAGTTGAACGGTTAAAATCGGTCAAAATTTGAAGGCTGTGAAAGGCGTAACGGAAAGTGGAATAATAATAATAACTAGAAAGGTTGCATTTCCTGAAAGCAAATGCGTTGAAATGCTGAAGCTGAAGGCTGAAAGCTGTGAAACACAGCTGAACATGTGGAATAGTAGTAGAAGTAGTTGAATTAGTGGAAGTAGAAGGATTAGAAAATGTAGAAGGAGAGGAAGTTGAAGAAGTTGAAGAATTGGAAAAAGGAGAAGAAGTTGAAGGAGTGGAAAATTTAGAAGTGGAAAAAGGTGAAGGAGTGGAAAAATGTAGAAAAAGGAGAAGAAGTGAAAAAGGAGAAGAAGTGAATAAAGTGGAAAAATGTAGGAAAATGTAGAAAAAGGAGAAAAAGTGAAAAAAGAGAAGAAGTGAATAAAGTGGAAAAATTAAAAAAGAAGTTGAAGTGTTAGAAGTATTAGCACCTATAAACTGCTTGACAAACTATGGAAATGTCTTACCTGTGTGTGTGTGTTTGTGTGTGTGTGTGTGTGTGTGTGTGTGTGTGTGTGTGTGTGCTTGTGTGTTTGTGTGTGTGTGTGTGTGTGTCTGCGTGCTTGTGTTTGTCACTCATTGATGAGGTCATCTGAATCACCTGTGTGTGTGTGTGTGTGTGTGTGTGTGTGTGTGTGTGTGTATGTGTCTTTGTGTTTGTCACTCACTGATGAGGTCATTTGAATCACCTATGTGTATATGTGTGTCTGTGTATGTTTGTGTCTGTGTGTGTGTGTGTGTGTTTGTGTTTTATTACTCACTGATGAGGTCATCTGAATCACCTGTGTGTGAATGTGTGTCTGTGTGTGTGTCTGTGTGTGTGTGTTTGTGTGTGTGTGCATGCGTGCTTGTGTTTGTCAATCACTGATGAGGTCATCTGAATTACCTGTGTGTGTTTGAGTATGTGTGTGTGTACGTGTGTCTTTGTGTCAGTCAGAACTGACGAGGTCATCTGAATCACCTGTGTCTCCAACTGCCATTAACTGTTTCCATTGTGATGGGACCAGCTGTGTAACTGCTGTGGGACAGTTGATTAAGAATGGGATTCATGGAGTAAATTAGGCTCTACATATGCCAACACTGTGCGATAACCGTAATAGCTATCAGAAAAAGGATCAAACCGTGAGCATCAGAAGACTCTGATGAACACACTGATGTGTTTTTCATCTCTGTACAGTCAGAAATGCAGTCAGGGCAGCGAGTTAAGAAAAGTGAAATGTGTGCTGCCCTCCAGAAATATTTAACATTACGGCAGATGGCCGAGCAGAGAGACTTTCTCTGACAGTTGGTGACCTGGTGGCTCAATGGTACAATCTTTGGCTTTGGTTACCTCTTTAACAGAAGCAGGAGAAGACAGGGAACGTTTTGATGTCTTATTTGTGTATGTGGAGTGAAATTTGTGGATTTTCTGGCAATTTTTCCAGAGGCCATGTCCCATTTTTTTTCCAGCCTGCCCACTCTAAGTTTTGAACCTCTCACTCTGCCCACCAGAGTTCCACCCCATACACACCAATGTTAAAGTGAGGAAAGAGCTGAAATTTGATGAATTTTTGAACGGTGAAATCTGTGAAACTGTGAAAGGTATCAAAAAAGTGAAATAAGTGTAGATAGCTGAAAGTCTTGTGAACAGTTTAAAGTTTGAATGGAGTCTATAAGTGAAAGTATGCTGAAGCTATGAGCTGTAGTAGTTGAAGAAGTTGAAGTGGATTTGAAGATTCCGCCCCATCTGTTTCAATGTTAAAATAAAGTTTGAATAAAGTTGAATAATTCAAAAAGTATAAGGGTTGAATATGTGAAAAGATATAGCCTGAAAGTGGAGAAGGAGCTGAAGAGTTGAAAAGTTGAACGGTTAAAATCGGTCAAAATTTGAAGGCTGTGAAAGGCGTAACGGAAAGTGGAATAATAACTAGAAAGGTTGCATTTCCTGAAAGCAAATGCGTTGAAATGCTGAAGCTGAAGGCTGAAAGCTGTGAAACACAGCTGAACATGTGGAAGAGTAGTAGAAGTAGTTGAATTAGTGGAAGTAGAATAAGTGGAAGGATTGGAAAATGTAGAAGGAGAGGAAGTTGAAGAAGTGGAAGAAGTGGAAAAAGGAGAAGAAGTTGAAGGAGTGGAAAATGTAGAAAAAGGAGAAAAGGTGAAGGAGTGGAAAAATGTAGAAAAAGGAGAAAAGGCGAAAAAGGAGAAGAAGTAAATAAAGTGGAAAAATTAAAAAGAAGTTGAAGTGTTAGAAGTAGTAGCACCTATAAACTGCTTGACAAACTATAGAAATGTCTTACCTGTGTGTGTGTGTGTGTGTGTGTGTGTGTGTGTGTGTGTGTGTGTGTGTGTGTGTGTGTGTGCGTGCTTGTGTTTGTCACTCACTGATGAGGTCATCTGAATCACCTGTGTGTGTGTGTGTGTGTG